>NC_069112.1:62073642-62164115 GCF_025612915.1 Magallana angulata | reverse complement strand
TCTTAGTTTTGGATTATTGTTGACAGTTCTGCCGAATATCGCATTAGGAAAGTCTGCCAAACAATCATCAACGAAATCTGACTTTAACGCCGCGTATGCAGTGGATGGCAACAGAGGAACAACCTTTCTTCAAGACAAGTGTACACACACAGCTGATACCGACATCAATCCCTGGTGGAGGGTGGATCTACTGACTGTGTATTCCATCACATCTGTCAGAATACTTAACAGAGGAATAGATCAATACGGAGGTAAGTGTAAAAAACATTGTAAATTGAATCGAAATATAGTAAATCAAGAAAACACTGAAGTTTTGATTTTGGTTTTTATGTCCATACTTTTGATCAAATAAGTGAAATTAAAATGGTCTCCCCCACCCCCCCCCCCCCCCCAAAAAAAAAAATCATTGTTGACTTGTTCTTATGTATTCTCTGCAAATAGAAGTTGTATAATTGGTATTATTTTGCAATAATGTAACACGATAAAGAAATATATGCGTGAACAATTACTGGATTACATACATGAATGAGACAATATATCAGCTTTGTTTATAGAGTCAGAATATTCTGATAGGATTAAATGAGACTTTGGATACGCTCGTATTATAAGTATATTGAAAATCATAACATTAAAGGTACAATTTTTTTATTACATGTTATAAGAAATTCGAGATTCCTTTGTCTCTAACCCCCTTGATTATATACTGTACAATTGAGTATGATGAATACACCCAACACACACGTTATATAAAATGTAAAGGGGTTCAGTCAGGAACAGAAAATTATTTTTTTAGCGGTGATTAGTGTGAAATCGCTTTTGTATTAAAAATGACAAAACATATGTACTTTAACAATGATTTCTCTCAGAGGTAAACACAGGTTTATTGTTGTAATACTAATGATACCTACAGGTTAAGTACTGCTGATGTTAATCTCATTCCTTTTGAATTGTATGACAGGTCTGTGCATTTCTCACTTGGAATCATGGAAAACGTGTTTCACATTGTTAAGATTTTTAAGCCATTCATTCATTCATTATTTTATCTTTCCAGAAATTGTAAACACATACATATCAAAAATATATAAGTAATATAACATCATACAATATATTTAGTTAATCTTGGTACAAGTATTATATATATATATATATCTACACACAGTATGCAAATAAATAAATGAATAAATAAGATATATGTGAGCCAATGCTCACTAGTGATACCCCCGCTCTGATGTGAATATGCAAAATAAGCAAAGTCGATATTTAACAGAAAGCTGGCATCCGATTGGTACAGAAATATATCCCACAATATGGCATGCCTAAACAAATAGTGTGTTAAAATTTCAAGCATCTGCGATAAATAGCTGCTGAGAAATCTTTGAGGAAAATTTGTTTGAAAATTATGGCTAAAATAAACAAAGTCGTCATTGAACAGGAAGTTGACGTCCGATTGATACAAAACTATATCCCACAATATGGCATGCCTAAACAAATAGTGTGTTAAAATTTCAAGCATCTGCGATAAATAGTTGCTGAGAATTCTTTGACGGAAATTTGTTTGAAAATTTTGGCAAAAAATAAACAAAGTCGTCATTTAACAGGAAGTTGACGTCTGATTGGTACAAAAATACATCCCACGATATGGCATGCCTAAGCAAATAGTGTGTTAAAATTTCAAGCATCTGCGATAAACAGTTGCTGAGAAATCTTTGACGTAAATTTGTTTGAAAATGTTGGTTCAAACATAAGCAAAGTCGTCATTTAACAGAAAGTTGACGTCCGATTGGTACAAAAATATTTCTCACGATATGGCATGCCTTAACAAACACTGTGTTAAAATTTCAAGCATCTGCGATAAATACTTGCTGAGATAAATGCGACAGAATTTTTTGTTACGGACGGACAGACAGACAGACAGACACACAAGGGTAAAACAATATACCCCCTCTCCTTCGGAACGGGGGTATAAAAATACATGTTAATAAATGAAAAAAAATTCTGAGATTTGCTCGAGTTGCTGACCTTGTCAGCGGACGACTCGTGATAGGGTTCGGTAGTAGAGCGAGGCACAATCTAGCACTAGATGATAATTATTTTCATCTAAATACGCACACGTTTTGCGACCGAGGAGTATCAAAAAAAGGTCATCGTATGAAAGAGCACAGAGTTCGCTGCAGAGATAGATAACTTGCCAGTGCTTGCAGAATTAGATAAATAAGTTCGAGATCTCTGTCCACCACGGATTACGGATTGCGTAGGTTACAGAACAGGAACATGTTACATGAGTGAAGAAATCATACAGTATGGCGCCACGTAATTGACATGTATCTAGGTTTTCGTAAGGCTGATCCGAAATTAATTTGCAGATAAATTTACAATGAGAGATTTCGTAGCAATTTCTAGGAAAACGCCGAAACTTAGCTGGATCCTTGTCTTGGAATATAGTTAAAAATCGTGAGAATCCGGGATCAGCGGTGATGCGGGATTGTCGGAGAGTTCTGTGACGTTGATTAACTGCTTGATTCACGATTTTTTTCCAGGTTTGCTTATTGGGAAATGTTCCAGTCTCCAACCACTGTTGTAAAAATTCTAGGAGATTATATTCTGTCAGCAAATTCAGAATGTCGGGTATAAATCCAAGTTGATATTTAGATAGGTTTCTTAGGAAGGAGAAAAGGCGGGTTAAGAAAATCCTGTTAGCTAGAATCTCGTAGTTTAGAAGACAAAGTCGTCCTAAGAAGAGGAGCTTTCTTTTATCAATTTCAGAACTGATGGGGTACACACCAAAGAGGCTTTCGCAAATATCTGACCTTGTTTTGAGTGGAAAATTTTTACACACCGAGTGTTGGAATACGTGTAACCGCTGAGTATCTTTCGCTGACAAGTTGTTCCAAAGCTCGCATCCGTAAAGCACAGAGGATCTGTACAGTTTTGTACATATGTGCTATTTTCAGTGGATTAAGGTAGGGAGAACCGATATCTGAAAGTGCGTAAAAGGTATTATTACCCTTGCGGAAACAGAATTGATGCGGTCAGAGAAGTTCAATTGTTGTTCACTAGAGTACCTAAATGGTTGTATGTGTCTTGGGGGGAAATCGTGTCATTGCCTAAATACCACACATGATCCGAATTTGGTTTCCGTTTGTTGGGGTGAAATTCGATTACGCACGATTTTGACGAAGTTAAACCGCCACTTTATAGAGTATTCATAAGCGATATTAAGCATGTTCTGTATTGATGATCGTGGCGTTAAACCAATGCACGAGATGTCATCAGCCAATGAAGGACAGTTACTTGTAATATTAGGTATCCCTGTGTTCTTATATGACTGCTCAAGAGCTAAAATCAAGTCGTTAATGTATACTACTACTATACCCCCCCCTTGTCTAACACCTTGTTGCACAGGAAACCATCTAGACTACAATAGCGCTTAAAGTATCCATATTACAGTCCAGTTGAATAGACCTCAACTGTCCCTTTATACCCATGTTAAAGAGCTTAACTAGGAGCCAATGCCTCAACACAGTATCGAAAGCTTTGGTACTGTCCAGAAAGCTGACATACACACTATTTCCTTGTTCCAGGTTATGATAAACAGTTTCATGTAAATTAAAGGAGGCTGTTAAGCAGCTCAGTTTTTCCTGGAATCCCTGTTGTTGCGTATAAGGAAACAGACTGCAGTCAATAATATGTTGTTTTATACGGTTGTTGAGAACACTTTCGAATATTTTGAGGAAACACGATAATAAAGCGACCGGTCTGTAACTATTACATGAAGTTTTGGTTTATCTGCTCCTTTGAATAAGGGGACTATAAAGCCCTTCTTCCAAGAAAAAGGGATTTTACCTTGGGTGATGATTTCGTTAAATAGTTTGACAACGACCTGGGTTACTAATTCTCCACCGAAGATGATATGTTCGTACGTGATCTGGTCTGGGCCAGGTGCCTTCCTTCGTTTGAGGTTCCGGATGATTGGTAGCAGTTCGTCGGTTGTAAATGGTCTGCCTGGAAGTTCTCCTTTCAGCTCAGAGCAGTCTTTTTCGGTTTCCGAGAATTTAGTTTCGACGCGACACCTAAATGCGTCATCAAACGAATCGTGGTCCGAAAGAGAATATATATTTTCGTAATATACAGCGAATGCTTCTGCAACTCCCGAAGGGTCGTTATAGATATTTCCATTGTCGTCGCGAATTTCCAGATAGGCGCGAGAGGTTCTATTCTATTGTCGTTTTACTAACCCCCAGAAAAGCTTAATATCACATTCGGCTGCGTTGTCAAGGTCATGGTATACGGATTTCATAAAGTTGTTAGATTCGTTGTCTAGCGCAACTCTATAAAGTGTCTCTTTGCGCGCTTGTAGTTCCGGTAGGATTCGAATATCATGCCCCTTGGTCTACCTTCCGCCAGCCAAATCCGGCGCATTTCTCGCTCTTTAGTGTGGAGATGCTTTACATCTTTTGTCCAACCAGGACGGGTATGGGGATTGTAGCCAGAATGCGGAATGTTATGTGTAGCTGACATTGTAAGTGTTGAGACGAGATCGTCATACAAGGAGTTCATGTCGGCCAGTGTGTGTACTTGACGGGACAGTAATTCCTCTAACACGTGGTACATATTTGTCCTGTAAGCTCCAATAGCGTCTGCAGACGCTTTGTGCCAAGCTGAAAATTTTGCGTTCGAGCGGTTCAAAAACTGATGTGTACATGAGAATCTTAATTCTGCAAGCACTGGCAAGTTATCTGATGTAATTGGTATCAGACCCTCTTCGAAAATTCTTTAACTAATAAGATTACTTACAAAAACTTTGTTAAACAAGATATAATCTAGCATTGTACAATTGGGAATAAAAGTATGTTGTTCACCTTGGATGTTAAAATCTACACTAGGTATACACATACAACATCTTGTGATAAAGGCCGTCAAGGCCTGTGCTCTCATAGCGTTTGTATGGTTTCTGCTAATACAACTACTATTTAAGTTTGACAGGTTTGATCCATTTACAGGCAAACTCTTTAATTGTACTTAAAATACCTAAGACTTAAAGTATGTATCTACAATGATTACCAATTCAATCATGTACCATACATGTAATAAAATCCTAATGTTTAGTGATCCTCTTAAAATGGGGACATAACTCAAAGGGTTAGAATGACTAGTGTAATGGCAAAGTTTTAGATGTTTACATGAACAAAGATATGAAAAGTATTGAGCACATGTATATTCTGATAAAATTTATACTTCATTCTAATGTTTGATTTATACCTTAAATTTTTTATTGCCTTAATGTCAACTTTTATAACAATAATTGTTTGAAAATAATACTACTATGTGAATATATATGAATGAAAGAATGTTTTAAAAGTGTTATGGATTGATTTGTCATAAATAATTTTTATATGAAAAAACATGCAATTTTCATGTGAATTTCGCATAATTTTATATAATTTTGACACTGAATATCTTATTGCATGTAAAACATGCCCCAAAAATTCGCATTAAAATTATACAATTTTCTTGCAAATATCGTGAGAACATATTTGCATGAGAAACTTTTCATCGGATTTTTGCATGATTTTCTAACGAAAGGTAACACGCATGAAAATCGTGCCAGCCACTTTTCCCTGTGTAGGAGTATGCCTCAATGAAGGGGCAAATTTTAAAGTAGGAATACAAAGAAAATTTGTTAAAAACCCTTCTTAACAAACACCAATCGGCCAGAATATTGTTAAATGTAGTTGTGTAGAAGCATTCGCAAGCAGTGCAGATTTAACTTTGTTAAAATCATGAAACCAGGGTAGAGTTTTAGCCACATAATTCGAAATTTATAAAGTTATGTATTTAAAGATAAAAAAAAAAAACTTAAAAAAACCAACTTGTTGTTTAAAACCAATCAGCCAGAAAAGATATAACATGTATGAAAGCATCCTTGGGTAGATTGTTTTTAAGTTTGTTCAAATCCTCTTTTGACGGATCTAGATTCTCTGTGAAATGTGTAAGATTTGTAGCCTTCGACCTTCAAGGAGTTTTTACGAATTCAACATTCTGATAGGCATATAATGTCATACGTACACAGGTAGCACTTTAACTGTCCAGACTTTTTCTCAAAACCACCATTATTGTTCTATCCAAAACTTTTTGAGGGAATTTTCATTCTTCTAACGTCATGTTCTGTAACACCTTTTAGGACTAAATCATGCATTTCTAAATTGTTTTTCATGTTGCTAGTTTTCCGGGAATCAAATTTTCCATCCCGTGAATAAGTTCACTAAACAACACCTTCTAAGAATTCAATTGCTGTAAGTACATGTATAACATTTGAAATAAGGGATTGTGGATTTTTGCGTGTCAATCTTTCTCTCATAACATTACGAGTTCGTAACAGACATAGAACCGCATACCATATATGTACACTGCTTTTTGACATTGCACATTTTGCTGTTTGGGATGTTTTTTTAAATTGTTTTGCGGTTGAAATATTTTCGTTGTTTTAAAACTTAAATGCAAACAAAAGTTTTGATTGCAACATTATGGAGTACATCTTATACTGTCATTGCTGACCAATCTTAATAAGTGTTCATTGCAATTGATTTTGCCATTGCAATTTGAAGGTAACAATTTATTTGGGCTAATTTAAAAAATTAAGTAGTTGTTAGAATTAGGGCTGTCACGGTTTAAAAACATTTTCGGATCGGGTCGGCTTGTGTAATTTTCGGTTCAATTTCGGGTTGTTCGGTTCGGATCTACTTTAAAAACATCATGATTTATCATTTAAACTCTAGAGTTTATTTATTCCCAATTGATTCACTACTAATAACAAAGTTCAACATAATGACGAGTTTTCTGACTAAAATCTAAATAAAATGTAATAAGTTTAACATCTGGGGGAGTTGTGCACTGATTATTGGCTAAGAATATAAGTTTACAACAATGGTAGTGAATGTATATGATAAAGTCTACAAACACCTAACAACAACAGCATAAAATAACAACAACAATGAACCAATGACTTGTCATGGACTCATAGATTGTAAAATGTAAATAAATAAATAGACTTTGCTTTTCATTACTAACTGTTGTTCTCATAAACTTCAAAGCTTTAACCGGTTTACTTAATCACTAGAAAGACAAGCTCTCTGAGCTAAAACAAGGTCTCCTGCAGTTGAAAAAAAACTCTCACTAGCTACAGGTGTAGCTGTAATGAACAGAAACTTAAGAGCCAGTTTTCGAACAGGGGAATGTTTGATTCATGTATCTACAACCAGTCAAGAGGATCTGCACTCAGGGGGAGTGACTCTGCTGATTTTTAAATATCCAGCTCATTTTTAGACGGGGTCACGTGACCCCGTCTATTAATTTACTGTCAGCCGCATTCTCAAACCGGAAGGCACGCGTAGAACACATGGAATGAGTCTACGCGTAAGAAAATAGTGCAGAAAGATTTCATGCATTTCAGTAAATATTATATTATAAAAACAGGCAATAAATCTTTTAAGTCCTCTATGTATAAACCAAATTCTATAAAGAAAATAAACAAATAGTTTTATTGATCAAAATATTCTTGCTCGGATCCAATAGTTGTAGCGATTTTTGGAATGAGTTACGTAACTGAACGCACAACGCCGTTGACGATTCAGCTGGTGGACGAGCTCATTAAACAGTAGAAAAGGTTGTAGGTCAATCGAATCGAATGTAACGTTCCCAAACGCTATGTGCCATTTTTGAAAAGATGTGAATTTTATTTTAACAATCAATCACCTGAATACTACGGAACTTCATGCCCGAGCCGAAGTTAAAATTTGGACGGGTTATACATAGCTGTCTTATATATAAGTATTGAATAGGTGTTTCATTGGCTTCGACTTGCACTATGACTGCTGTTCATCTCTAATGAAATTTTGTACTTAGAAAAAAAAAAACAATTCTGAATTAGCCTTCTCGTTCATTGGCTCTTTAGTTAATCAAACTGGATTTAAATTTTGAACAATGCATTGTGAGCAAAATCTATTTAGATTAAACATTTTGGATGACCAATACATCAAACAATATAAAAAATCTTATCGATCGAAGAACGTAATTTTTTCTTAATGTTATGAGACATAAGTTGACTCTTTTTTCAATACTTTATAACGGACAAAAATTTCATCAATATCTTAATGTCTATCATCAGATACTTAACTGATCTTTCTCCAGTCGAAAAATATCTTACACCAATATTAGACCTATGAATTGAAAGATAATGCACGTTTGCTATGATTTTAATTTTTAATTTACCGTGTGCAGTACATGTATCTCTCTACATATGGGCATTTTACACACCTTAATCACCCATCTTTTTCAGTAATAGTCGATTGCAAAAAGCTGAATTTTAACATAGATTGAAACACCTAATTAAATTCATAATTTTTGGAAGCATATTCGTGGAAAATGTGGACACTTTCAAGACCCCGTCTTTCAGTAATGTCAGTACTTTGATTAATCCTTGACTCCAAAAGCTTGGCTAGTTAAACCTTCACAACAAAAACATCCCCAAAGCGATCATGTAAGGCGGATTTTTTTTATAAAGGCCCAGCGAGACCTACAGAATCAATCGCAACTTCTCGGGCCTTTCCGGCAAGCTCGGAAAAACACCTCGAATGTATTAACATCGGATGTTAGAATTTGGTAAAAAAACGGAGTACGGCTTTCCTTTAAAATAAGTATCGGCTAGACAGTCTTGTTTATTACTTCTGTGTTATAAATTAGTGTCTATCGTTTACTTTCATGAAGTATAGCTCACATCTCAACAGATCGTAAAATGTGTTTTATTTATATCAAGTTTTATAAAAAAAAAAAGGGGGAGGGGGGGTTGTCATGGCCTAGGTTATACATTCGAGGTGTTTTTCCGAGCTTGCCGGAAAGGCCCGAAAAGTTGTGATTGCTACAGAACAGGATGCAGGGGTATCTTTCATTAAAGTTTCTTCAGCAGCTAGGCTGATCATTAGGCAATGTTGGAAGAACTGGTAGTGTGTGATCATCATTTAGGCATTCATCTGATTTCTGTTTTAACCTGGCAATTTATTGAATTTAAAGTTAATAGAATTTAGCAAAATAAAATATGTTAGTTTTCTTTTTTTTTAATTATCAAACTTAGTTAATTAATAAGCATCTATTCAATTAACAAAACCTATGCAATGCCTATTGATTTGTCGATTCGTTTCCAAAAAAATCATTTTAAAAAATTACTAAAGTTTTAAGCGGCTGACAGCTTCATTGACTGTATTTTTCATATCTAAGACCTTCTGAACTAAGAAAGTGAACTTATTCTGCCTATCATTTTCAGTGATGTAAGGCATAGCTTTAAATCTAGGATCTAAGCATGGCCTTTCTCTCAGGAATAGCTGAGTCTCAGGAACTGTGTATCTAAAACCAAATTTGATAAATTATCATTACTTCATCTCTTAATTCATAAGTGTTTAAAATTTTACTATTCTATTTCCAACTCTCCATACATGTACACAAAAATAATTAGTTGGAAAAATTATCAACAAGTTAAATACATTTCACAAATTATTTAGATAAAAGTGCATTGTAAATTTGAAATCCCTACCTTTGTCTAAGATCATGGAGAATGGCACACTTGACTGCTGAGCAAAGAGAATCATCATCATAAGACATCTGGAGTTGATGGATTTAAGAAACTTCGGGGGGGGGGGGGGGGGGGGGGTTCTCTACACAATAAGTTTGTAACAGTAGAAGTCCACGAGTCGGTGGTTAATGCAAGGTAACTTGCCTGATTTAAGCATTCATATACTGTGGATTTGGTGTCTTCATATTACTTTTTCTGAGAAGTTGGCCCTGCATGGTATGTCATACCTTCTACAAGTTTAACAAAGCCAGGGCTTTCCAAGACGGAAAATGGTCACAAGTTTTGGTGATGAAAACGCCTATTGCCCTCGTTATACTTCTCGTAGATGTACGAGTTACCTTACTGTTCATAGTAAATGCTGCCTGTAGTCGTAATTGTCATGTTACTCCTGCACAAGTACTAGTATTGAATTGATTGTCCATGTTCCTGATTGGGACTTTACATTTGCGTTAGATCTCCTACTATTTTCTTTCTTAATTCTTTCAATGTTTATCCCGTGTTTCTTTTCCAAATGCCTCGACATAGATGATGTGGGGGACCAGTAGAATATTTCATTTGTAACATGCATATCGTATACACTAGCTGTTATTGTTTTGGCTTTAACGTCTTCAGTGCGTAAAAGTCAAACAACTTCCACACTAACGAACCGCCCTTCTATTTCGACGCCATTCTAAAAATAATACGGATTATATTATACAAATCGGAACCGAACCAAAAACCGGAAAATGGAACCGAAACCGAACTGAACAAGTTATTCCGCGGTTCGCTGGCATTTCGGGTACCCGTGACAGCCCTAAACACTGTGCCGGATAATTATGCCAGTGCCAAGGTGGCATTTTTGCACCCGCTTAAGATGCAGTATCGGAAAAATCCATATATACCAAATGATAGACCATTGTCCAGAAAATATATAACCACATTTGTTTAAAGTGTGTTTCACCTGACAGGTGAGATATTTACCTTTAAAAATTAATATATATAGGAAATATTGACAATTCTATAAGATTTTTTATAAGTCCAATAGGAATTATATTTCTTATAGGAGAATGGTATTTCCTGTAGGAATTTGATTCAGACATGTAGTTTTCCTATAGGATATTAAGTTTTCCTATCGGATTTTATCAAATCCTATCGGAATTGAAATTCCTATAGGAAGTTCTTGTATTACGATAGGAAATTTCAAATAACCTATAGGAATATTGTTTTTCCTATTGGAAAAATTATTATCCTATAGGAATTTATTTTTGAAAGGTAAATATCTCACCTGGCAGATGAGATACAATGATAACAAAGGTGCTTGTTAACTCTTTAAGCAATGGTCTATCATATGGCATATTTGAATTTTGCAATATATGCAGCTTAGACGGGTGCAAAAATGCCACCTTGGCACTGGCATAATTATCCGGCACAGTGTTCCTAGTTAAAATACTTGAAAAGGTACTTGTCAACAATTGGCATCAGGTATGTTAAGTTTTTACTTGGGCTGCTGTATATTCTCCTTGATTTTATAAATGTTAATTTTTAGCATAAATAATCATCTAGCTTTAAAGATTTATCATACATGTGATGAGTACATTAATCATCTTTTGTAAATTCCTAGTAATAATTTGTAATGTGTATCAATTATTTATATGTGCCTTATAGCAGGCATTTTATTACTTCACTTCAGATTAATATTTTATGGGGAAAATACTTATAACCATTACTTCAGTAGATACAGGAGAAACATATACATTAGGAATGTGTTTTTTCATATGTAATTTCATGTGGTTTATTGTACCCTTGAGTTTATCGCAATGGGGTTTGCATGGAGCTTTTTTGTGGGGTATATTTTTTCAAACTAAAATTCGATGGGTTAGAACTTTTAAATTTAAATCTATAAAAAACCTAACTCACAATGTTTTAATTCATCCCAAAAATTAATAAAGAATTTAAAAAAATCCATGGTTTGATACATACTAAGCTCTGGTCGATCGAGTTTAATATGCATCGGAGAACTATAGATCCTGGTTTGGTACAGGGATTGTATTTTTTTTCCAATGATGCATTTCTCTTCATTTGCATGTTGCAGTTTTTATTGGGTAATACATTTTTTTTTAAATAAACCATTTATACAGTTTAAATGTTACTGTTAATGCCTTGTCATCTTATCAAAACAAGATATGACAGCTTTGAATCTTCCTTTTTTCGGCATTATGCAGAAGTTTACAATACTGGGAAACGATGCTTTCGTTAGCACCATACCGCGTTTTACCCAATTAATTATTGTCATAAAAAACTTTCCAACTCGTACACTCATAAACAAATGAAAAGCTGTCAATGTGACAGCAAACCGGGTTTTCTTTTATTTGAACTGTATCCATAATTCGTGTCAACTCTGAATTGATAAACACTACGAACCGTATCCAGTGAAATGGAGTACCCTATATGCAATATTTTGACAAAAAATAAGTTCAAAAGCTGGTATTTTTTTCATAAATTATCAGAAATCAAAATCCTAGCAATTTGCACACCTCTGATATAGGTACAAATGATCTGCCAAAAAAACCCAAAACAACTTCCTATCTTGAAACCTGTAGGAGGAGTTATCCGTACAATGAGGGTACCCTGTTGGCAGAAGCCCGCCCGCCCGCCATTGTCACCATTTTAATAGCCGGATTTTTCCGTAGGAAAACCCGGTTACAAATACAGATGATAATTTTGAAGAAAAAAAAACCTACACTTTTTCAACTCATATACGTAAAGAATGATGCTAATTTCAAAAGAAACACGAGACAAAAAGATAACTTTGCACTTACGAATTCCTGAAAATAAAATGCTTAAAACAATGCGCACTCAGACTATACTCGGCCTTGTTAAGTGTTTCATTAAAATTTCCACATCTAGCCGATCACTGGCCATCAGACGTAAAGAAAACCGTTACTGTCTACGTTATCCCAACATATGTGGAACAAAAATTGCTTGTTTGTCTTATCAATGGGTTTAATTAAATTTGAAATACATGTTTCATCGATTGCATACGGTAAAGACCTAATACGTGTCCATCAAATAAATAAAAGCTATGAACTTATTGTATATATCAAAAGAAATGTGTTCATACATGCAAAATACATGTGGCTAAAGAGAGAAAAATGCCCGATTGTACAAAACGAAATGTCTGACTGTACACAATATGTCGTTTCAGAAAAAAAAATATGATGGCATCTTCCGTTAGGATTGCATATAAAAACATTTGCATGAGCACATAAAATTAATACCTGAACAGAAAAAAAGAGTTGAATAAGTAATTAACAGTTAATGACCATCTAGACTTAAGGAGTGAAATGCATGTTTTAGCACAAAGATCATTATATTCCCCTGTAATGATAAGAATAGTTATATGAGATTTGTAAATATAAAACTAATATAAGAATTCGTATATATTTTTTGATGATGGTTATAGTACCTTAGAAATATATACAAAAGTTTTTTTGCAGGTGTTAGATAAGCTTTTCGGACTGTTGTTTTAAATGAAATGAAGCGCATATCTTGTAGGAATGAAAACTTATTTGCAACACTAGTTTTAGGGGTAATTGTTGTATCTATTTGTGCTGCTTTTAAAATCATTATCGTAAACAGTAAACGGCTTCAAGCCACGACCACCTAATTAGAAATAGCAAGCAAACAATTCACAAAGCTTGCACCTATATTTTATAAACAGAACCGTGCAAAAAATGAAGCGTTCTGTTTAAAAAGCTTACTGAACTTATCCGTGCAACTGGTGTAGTAGTATGTTGTAGTGTTCTGTATATATCCTAAATGACCATAATATGACTATTTTTAGATGTGGCATTCCGGCTGCAGGAAGTTTCCGTCACAGTTGGGCTGACAGAGTCAGATGTGAACACTCCCTGTGGTTTCTTTGCTGGTCCCGGTAAAGCGTCAGAGCTGGTCGTCATCGACTGTACGACATTACCACGGGGAAGATTCGTCAAGATCTCCAAGACAACAGAGTTTCTCACTCTTTGTGAAGTTGACGTGTTTGGCGTCCCCGTCTAATCATCAAATAATTTGGTGTCATAGATGAAAAGTTACCGTATAAAAATACATGCATTTGTTTGTGCATCCCTGATAATTTATTATGTATCTTTTTTTTTAATTCAGCTGGACAAGTCTTACTTATACCTTCAGTCAGTTCAAGCAAACATATATCTTTTACAACATATACCACAGCATACAATGTGACATAGCACTGAAATCTTTTTCCAATGCTTTAAAATCCGATACCGTAACATATAATCTCACGGTTGTCATTCATCATAACATAGCATACAGCATAGTTTATCACGCTTTTAAAGGATTTTATTTTCGAGAAATAATGTTCTAACATTACAGATCAGTGGTAAGCTTTAGCTTCTTATCATTACAATAAGCACAGCATGTAGCATGAATTAATATAAATGTTAATATTACAGATAAGTAGTACACTTCAGCTTATCATTTTTATTCAAATGTTTTAAACTCTTCTGTACACGGAGGCGTTTTTATTCAAATTTCATAGCAAACCATAACATATCTTATCATAAAGCTTTTCATTTCAAATTTTCATAGCACAGCATACACATTTCAAAGCATGTTATTAAAATAGTATAGCATATCATTGAAATAATAACTATAGCATAGCATAATAAATATAATTTTAAAAGACATGCATGATTTGATTTTACACATGTATATGTTCGATATGTTGCGTGATGACTCTATCTCATCTCATCTACATGTATAATACTACATACACTGGATATATTGACTGTGAATCTTTCATGTACCTTAATATGTATCAACATTTACAAATTTCGTTCGAATCCATTCGTGTTGGTGTTTATTCTGTGTTATTTGTGTTGTGTCAATAAATAACAACTGCGGGTTTTTTTTCGTTTCTTTTAAATGTGGATAAGACATTGTAACCATTGACCAAGAGAATATTTTTTTATAGCTTTTATCTTTTGATTAAAAATACATAATGACGCGTTGAAGCATTACATTTTTCAAAACTTTTTTTTAAACATAGGTAATCATAGATTACTAAGCTCACCGTGACGGAGCATCACCCTTATGAGACATCACCTTCATAAGACCACCTTTATCATTTTATATGAAAATCATACTTTATGATCTTGGATATTCATGGATTCTGTTTTGACAAAATATCGTATATCATCTGATATTTTTTTTTATGATAATCGTATGTTCCTATGTTAATCAATACAATGATATAAAATTAAATATTGCATCAGGTCATATTTATAATATATATCATATAATAAAATTAAATACCGTTATAAACAATAATGAGATATGATATTGTAACGTATGATATGACATTGTATTGTGTTATACCTTATTGTATTTGATCACATAATACAATATCATAAAATATAATACAATATATTATTATATTACAATATCATATAACATAATACATCATAACATTGAAACATGATATTATATTGTATAATATAGTATGATATTGTATTGTATGACACTGAAACATATTTGATACATAATATGATATTATATCATATAATACAATATAATTTGATTCCAACGTTGTATCTTATCAAATGATACAATATTATGTGATAAAGTAAAATATTTTAAAATACATTTATTATATTATACATATTGTATCATATGACACAATAAAATATATTACAATATGATATAATACAATTTCATGTGATATGATAATATATCATATAAACCAATATCATATCATACAATATCGTATGATAAAATATTTTATAATATTAAAATATCATATAATACAATTTCATATGATATAATTCTATATTACAGAAACCAATATCATATTTTACAATATTGTCTGATACAATATTATAGAATATACAATATTGTATCATAGGATACAATTTAAATTTTTGCAATATCTTATGTAATTGTATCATGTGATAGAATAATAAATTAAAAATACAATATAATATTATACAATATTGTATCATAATATACAATACTATACATCACAATATCATATCATAAAATAACAAAAAAATTGATACAATATCATATCGTATTGTGTAACTTTTTATAATATAACATATGATATCATATTGTATCATATCAAACAATATTGTTTCATATCATACAATACCATATCATAGGAATCATGTGATATCATTTATCAACAAACACATCTATCTATCGAGCAGGTTTGAGTGAGGTAGGAGATTTCTTTAGCATCTTTGATAATGGAGATCAGGCTCTGCATCTGAAGCAACCTCTGCGTTTAATTTATAATAAAGTTAAATCAACTATGCAAGCTATCATCTATAAAACATGTGACCTGTTCCAAAAAACTAAACCTCATCCAGCATCCGTAACCTATGGCTCAGATTCAGCATTCAAGCCCATCAGGTGCATTGGTATCATAAGATGCATCATCCATGCAAGCTTGGTGAAGTTTGGACCAGTAATAACTAAGATATCATCATCAGAGGGCACTAGCAATTAAAACCTTAACTTCCTCCAGCATCCGCAACCTATGGCTCAGATTCAGCATTCATGCCTGTCAGGTGCATCTGTATCATAAGACACACCATCCATTCAAGTTTGGTGAAGTTTGGACCAGTAATAACTAAGATATCATCATCAGCGGGCACTAGCAATTAAAACCTTAACTTCCTCCAGCATCCGCAATCTATGGCTCAGATTCAGCATCCATGCATGTCAGATGCATCTGTATCATAAGACACACCATCCATTCAAGTTTGGTGAAGAAAGGACCTGTAAAAACTAAGATTTATTTTTAGCATCCTTGATAATGGAGATCAAGCTCAGCATCTGAAGCTACCTCTGCGATTCATTCATATTACAGTTAAATCAACTATGCAAGTTTGAAATAATAATATCATCTATTTAACATGTGACCTGTTCCAAAAAACTTAACTTTATCCAGCATCCGAAACCTATGGCTCAGACTCAGCATTCAAGCCTGTCAGGTGCATCAGAATCATAAGACGCACCATCCATGGAAGTCTGGTGAAGTAAGCACAAGTAATAACTTAGATATCATCATCAGGGGGCACATGCAACAAAAACTTTAACCAGCTCTAAAAACCTTAACCTCTTCCAGGATCCGAAACCTATGGCTCAGATTCAGCATTCAAGCTTGCCAGGTGCATCAGTATCATAAGACGCATCATCCATACAAGTTTGCTTAAGTTAGGACCAGTAGTAACTAAGATATAATCATCAGAGGGCACCTGCAACAAAAACTTAAATTAGCTCTAAAAACCTTAACCTCTTCCAGGATCCGAAACCTATGGCTCAGATTCAGCATTCAAGCTTGTCAGGTGCATCAGTATCATAAGACGCATCATCCATACAAGTTTGGTGAAGTTAGGACCAGTAGTAACTTAGATATTGCTATCAATGGGCACCTGCAACAAAAACTTTAACCTGCTCCGAAAACCTGAATCTCCTCCAGCATCCGAAACCTATAGCTCAGATTCAGCATTCAAGCTTTTCAGGTGCATCAGTATCATAAGACACACCATCCATGCAAGTTTGGTGAAGTAAGGACCAGCAGTAACTAAGATATTGCTATCAAAGGGCACTAGCAATTAAAACTTTAACCTGGTCCAACAATCTTAACCTCCTCTAGCATCTGAAATTTAGGACCCAGATTCAGCATCCAAGTCTTTCAAGTCCATAAGTAGGTCCAGATGCATCATCCATGCAAGTGTGGTGAAGATAGGACAAGTAATAGCTTAGATACAGGACCTGCAACAAAAACTTTAACCAGGTCCGGACGCCGACGCTGACGCCACCGCCGACGCCGAGGGTAAAGCATAAGCATATACCATTGCCAAGGAGATGAAGACGCCCGGATGATAACGTTGAAAAATTGCGCGAGGTGTCCCGAGTACTTCCGAAAAATGTTTACATTTCGTGTAAATATAGCTAAATGAATAAATGGATTGCTGTGAAAACAAAAACAAAAAAAACTTTTGCTGAATTTTGACTAAACAATTTGTCTAACTTATAAAACATTCATTTTAAAACGCGCCATTCCTGTATATCAATTAAAATAAATTACCATGAAGCACGATAAGGGTTGTAATTATAAAGAGGTCCTGGACTGCATTTTACAAAAGAACTTACGACAAAGTCGTAAGTATTTACAGACTCGTAAAATGATTTTTAAAGAACAATGTTGACATAAAACCATTTCTTTACAAATATTTCAAGTCCCATTATTATATCTTTTAACCATTAGAATAAATCATTGATTAGCTGGTTAGTAATTACAATTCATTAATTTGGTCGCAAGTTATTTTGTTTAACGCAGACCTGAATTATATATGGAACTATAAGGTTTCAATATTGATTTGTAAACGTTATTTGCTGTAAATCAAAAGTTTGAAAAAGCTATGTTTTACTATATAGAATAATAACAAGATATCTGTGAGCCAATGCTCACTAGTGATACCCCCGCTCTGATGTGAATATGCAAAATAAGCAAAGTCGACATTTAACAGAAAGCTGGCATCCGATTGGTACAGAAATATATCCCACAATATGGCATGCCTAAACAAATAGTGTGTTAAAATTTCAAGCATCTGCGATAAATAGCTGCTGAGAAATCTTTGACGAAAATTTGTTTGAAAATGTTGGCTAAAAATAAACAAAGTCGTCGTTTAACAGGAAGTTGACATCCGATTGATACAAAAATATATCCCACAATATGGCATGCCTAAACAAATAATGTTTTAAAATTTCAAGCATCTGCGATAAATAGTTGCTGAGAATTCTTTGACAGAAATTTGTTAAAATTTTGGCAAAAAATAAACAAAGTCGTCATTTGACAGGAAGTTGACGTCTGATTGGTACAAAAATATATCCCACGATATGGCATGCCTATACAAATACTGTGTAAAAATTTCAAGCATCTGCGATAAACAGTTGCTGAGAAATCTTTGACGGAAATTTGTTTGAAAATTTTTGCTAAAAATAAACAAAGTCGTCATTTAACAGGAAGTTGACGTCTGATTGGTACAAAAATATATCCCACAATATGGCATGCCTATACAAATACTGTGTAAAAATTTCAAGCATCTGCGATAAATAGTTGCTGAGAATTCTTTGACAGAAATTTGTTTGAAAATTTTGGCAAAAAATAAACAAAGTCGTCATTTGACAGGAAGTTGACGTCTGATTGGTACAAAAATATATCCCACGATATGGCATGCCTATACAAATACTGTGTAAAAATTTCAAGCATCTGCGATAAACAGTTGCTGAGAAATCTTTGACGGAAATTTGTTTGAAAATTTTTGCTAAAAATAAACAAAGTCGTCATTTAACAGGAAGTTATCGTCTGATTGGTACAAAAATATATCCCACGATATGGCATGCCTATACAAATACTGTGTAAAAATTTCAAGCAACTGCGATAAACAGTTGCTGAGAAATCTTTGACGAAAATTTGTTTGAAAATTTTGGTTAAAAAATAAGCAAAGTCGTCATTTAACAGGAAGTTGACGTCCGATTGGTACAAAAATATATCCCACAATATGGCATGCCTTAACAAACACTGTGTTAAAATATCAAGCATCTGCGATAAATAGTTGCTGAGATAAATGCGACAGAAATTTTTGTTACGGACGGACAGACGGACGGACGGACGGACGGACAGACAGACACACAAGGGTAAAACAGTATACCCCCTCTCCTTCGGAGCGGGGGTATAATTAGTGCAAGTAATTGTTCTGATACTTAGAATTATAAGTAAAAGGTTTTTGATGTGGAAGGGGAGGGTAATTAATCGTCTCTTAAAATACCAATTATTTTTTTTACAATGTAAACAAGCATTCAGAGAGTATTGCAAGAGCAATACATGTCCCATATTGGACACATAGGTACACTTCTTGAAATAGCATGTCAAATGTTACAGAAATAATGTTGGCGGAATTTTAAAAAAGAAAACAAAATAATCATTCCCTTTTCAATCTGTGAGCAAGCTGAACTCGAAATCATATTAAGAGCAAATACGTACAATTTATAACTTGTGTTTTTAACAAAACGTTTACAGTTTATTTACAGAAGTCACTCTATGATAAGTCATCAGGGTACACGAGTAAATAACTGTTACGGAAATAGTTCATCGGGTCAGATATCACAATTGGCTCAGATTCTCTTGAAACAAACTCCCACTCGTTTTAGGATTCATCCATAAAATCGTTAAGAAAGTTCCAAAATACTTCGAGTGGAGAAACTTCCCTCATTTTTTCGGTGTATGAAAAGTTAATATCTTTGATAACTTCAGTTCGTCCGTCCCCATAAGAAACTGTTTTCTTGATTAATTGAATCGTTATCAAATGTTTGAATTCTCTGATGTTGGACTTTCGGATGTTGGAATCTCTGATGTTGGACTTTCGGATGTTTCCTCATACTCGGGAACAAATTCTTTATCATTGTATTTTTCAGAGATAAATCTTCCTCAAATGACTCTTTATCAGACTAAAATGTCCTCATAGATTTCACTTTTGATGGTATGATCAAGGTTGAATTTTTAACTAATCCTGTTTTAATTGGAACATCGTCTAAATTTTCTGTTAAATAAATTTTGATGGTAATTTTTTCTGTTCTTCCAATAATGCAAAAAGTTTGAATTTTACATGTTATAAAGACCTTGTAGTAAGGTTTTAATTGATATAAACTGACGAAAAAAATTAATACATTAACAATAAAGTTAGAGAGAAAACCCAATTTTAGTGATTTATTATTACACAAATTTATTTTTAGAATTTGTGCTTTAAGGACAATACAAATGTTATGTGATAGGTAAATCATATTTTAAAGATATACATATATTCTGAAACCCAAGTGTCTTATCATTAGTTCACAACTGTTTATTAATGTTCGATTACAATGTAGCAGATAAAAAAATCACTTCAATTAAAAAACCTTTACTGGTGTTTTGGACATTCTCGACTTGTACAATTCCGATAATCCATGCGGCGGATGTTGGGGTCAAGCGAGGTCAGGGGTAAAGCGTCATTAGATACTGTTTCGAAATGGGCAAAAATGACTTTTGTGTTGCATACGGCTGCAACCACCACCGTGCCTACGGGGCAACTTGTACAGACCTCACATTTCCCGAGGACCCAGAATATATTCAAAGGTGGACCAATGCCTGCAAACGAGAAGTTGTTTACGAAAGTGGCAAGAGAACAGAGTGGACGCCATCAGAATACTAGAAGCTTTGTAGTTGTCACTTTGAAAACGACCGGTGCCCGGACCCAAAATCAAGAAAACCGGGGAACAAAAACCAAATTCCCACGATATTTTCACACAAGGCAAGAATATGTAATATGTATATATTTACACATGTACGTATGCAATCACCAAGATTATAAATAAGTCAAAACATGTAGGTTTTATATATGATATACAAGTACAATCGAGGAATATAACGTTAGGCCTAAACATGACGTAGACTTGTGCATCCCTTTTAAACTTTATCTTGTACTTTTGTGCACTGTTTACAAAATTGACTCCCCGAGATAATCAATTTTTTTACTGATTTTTTATAGAAATGAAGTGAATTTTACGGGGAACCGTACGCGCATAATTTACGCGCATGTAACAATTCGTTGTTATCCGTTGCCCAGTATATTGCTAGGTGTTGCTGAGTGTAATAGAACGGATTACCAACTGCGTCTAAACCAATCAGATTTCAGTATTTAACATAAAAGTATAATAAAACTGTTTAAAAACTGCTCTGTTAACTGTTAAAAACTAGCAGTCCATAGGCAGTTACTTTTTATATCCATCAAAATAACTGTTTATGAACTGCTATGAAAACTGCATCAATTAAATACATTCAAAAGTAAATTTTTAGGTGATCGCCTTACAGATGAAAGGATCCAGTGTGCTCAGTTATCCATGGCAAATGCTGCTACTCCTCTAGAAAGTTTAAGAGGATTCATCTCAAAGTTTGAAGATTTCCATCGCTTAATGAATTTCCTTGAGGTACCATACTTATGTTTTAAAACTAGCTATTGAGACTGCTGAAAATTGTTGGCCTTCTCTCACCATTATTTCAAAATGGATTTTCGGTTGGGAGATGGATATTTTGATATAAAAAATGTGATTCTCAGATTGTTACATGTAGTAAGAATTATTTTTGTCATGTAAGGTACATGTACTTCACATCAGTCCATCAGGAGAGGATTTAATAACAAACAATTCTTCAAATGTGGCCTGGAGGATTTTTCTAAATAATGCATTATTTAATTATCACCAGTATTTTGAAAACATTTTCTGACATGAAAAAGTTCCTGTAATAAATTCAGTGCAATTGTAAATGTTGCTGAAAGCAAAAACAGATTTTAATGCAACACCGTTTACATATCTTTCATTTACAATGTTACCTTAATGGGTAGTATTGAAACATTATGTTGTATTAAGGTTAACTGGTATTTGATTTGTGTCATTACCTTGTAGGCAATTTGCACCTCGACATACAAAAGTACTTCAGCTGGAGATAGAGGGACATTTGCATATTTCAGAAATTTTTTAAATGCCAGAAATGTGAAGGGTGAAGTCAAAAATTCCTACAGAGCTTACAAATTCCTACTATATACCATATTTGATGCAATGTGTTGTGTGCTGTTTTTTAAAGAATTTGGACTACGTAGCACAGAGGAGAAAATACCTGTGCCAGAACTGAGTAGCTCTGAAGAAAAAGTTTCGTGGATCAATGAAGTGAGTGAAAGAATAGTGAAAAACTGGTTTTTTGAAAATACAGATTTAGTGCAGGAATTGAGAAATGTTTTTGAAGAAGAACACCATGTTGAAAACTACTGGATCAACACTGCTGTTGAAAATCGATTTCAGTGCCACCACTGTGACAAAAGTTATGCTTTTATCGAAAGCTTAAAGACCCATGAGTCTCGAATGCATGGGTATGTTGTCTCCTCTCCTAAAGAAGATAAAAATGATGAAAACAAAGATGAACTTTTTGATTTTGTAGTGCATTTGTTTAAACTAGGTGCACTTCACAAAAATTTAGACACAGCTGTGGATATGGGTGATGGCCATAGATCAGTAAGAAGTGCAAAATATGAATTGCCCATATATAACAAAACCAACAAAACAAAGTATCTGATAGGAAGCATTCACTTGACAGCCTTAGTTTCTGGTACATTACAAGCAGACAAACAGGAACAGTTGATCGCTAACAGGCTTGTAAACTTAAGTGGTGGAGCCAACAACAACATGGTATTAGATGAATATGTCGAACTTTTAAACAGAGACACAAAACAGGCTTGCAGTGGACATCAGACCAAAACCAGCATTCTCAAGCATTCCAAGGAATATCCTCATCTCATAGATGCAATTAAGCACATAGACATGATAAATGAAATAAAAAAAACAGAAAAGGAATTCATAAATACCCAAGCTACAAGAAAGATGTTTTGAAAACAGCAAATGAATTATTTGAAATTTCTGCCTTCAGTGAAATACCTGGTAGAACGCTGACATGTAGAGCAATTGTTTGTCCAAAAAATCCGTTCATAGATGCATATAAGAAACTACCAACAAAAATATTTAGATATTTACCAACATTGCCTTTTTGTCGTTTAAGAAACAAACATATTTAACTTTATCACATTACCAGTTTTATACTCATCAAAACTTATAAGTGTTCACCCAGTATATTAATGTATTTACTTGTCTTGCCGTCATGGCGACTGATTTCCACTTAAATTTCAAATTGTTTAGAACAATGCATTGACCTTGACCTCTGGTTGCGACCCGAGATGTTGACCTTTTCTCATTATCACTTACATTTCCAGTTTGGTTCAATTTTGCTCATACCTTTTGAATTGAAAAAATTCTGGATCCGCGCATGATTTTGGCCATGTTAAGTGGTTTTCTTTATAAACTATCATCAAACACAAAATCAATCACAAAATAATGACAATCATGTTAAGCATGCGCAGAAAAATACCAATGTTTTGACGTTTCGTCACGGGTAATTGATTTCAATCATTGTTGTTTTACTTTATCTGTGTTATTGATGAGAAGACATATCAGTTATGAAATGTTGAAAATTTCACATCATTTTATTTCATAATTTCAAAATTATTCTATTTATTGAGGTGAACACTTAAAAGTTTCGTTGAGTTTAGGAATCAAGACTAGAATTGCACTTGCCAAAAACATACAAGTTAACATGGTTAATAAAGGAAAATTATAACTGAATTGTAATTGAATTTTTATATATTTTATAATTCTGTGGTTTCAATCATTTATTAGTGGACATCAATTTTGTGAAAATCAGTTTCAATGATATGAACAGTAATTTTGTGGCCAGTGATAATATCGATACATTGTAATATAAAAAATCTAATTTTGTGGATCAACTCGATAAATGAAAAAATCAAAATGAACATTGATGAAAGTCAAGAAACCAGTAACTCAACGACATGAAAAATTGTCAAAATAGATTTATTGATTTTCATTGTCTGAAAGACATGAAAATTGTTCAGATTCATAAAAGTATGAAATAGTGCTACTGCTGTATGTATCTGTGGCTGTATCCTCTGATGTGACACAATTCATAAGTTTTTCAATTGGTAATAAAATACAATGTCCACAAGTACACAATTCTGCACAAATATCACAACAGTGGTGCTGATTTAAAGACTTCTTTACAGTTTCCATTTCAGCACTGGTATGAAAATTCTCCATAAGCCTTCGCGTCTGCACACATCTGTTCGTAAAAAGGTCTTAACTTCTGTATCTAATTGTTTACACTGGTATGAATTATACTATACAACTGCCACAGATGGTAGCCCATCTCGACCTATTCGCCCCGTCTCTTGAATAAGATCAGCAACATTTACAGGAGGTCCTTAAATTATGACGCTGTTGCAGAATTTAACATCAATTCCCATACCAAGGGCACTTGTGGCTAGTACTATCCTAAGAGAACTGTCATTTACAAGTTTGTCTATTATTTCTGATTTGCAGTCTGATGGTGTTTATGAATGATACATTTGAACATAGTTTAAGCTATCAGGGACTTCACTTGTTAAAAAGTTATAAATGGTTGAAACATCCTTGATAGAGTTGCAATGAATTACAGTCCTTGGAAATTTTTCTTTAAGGTTGTTCAAAGTTTCCATAAGCCAAAACATAGCCGCTCCTACAGAATTTGGCACCTTTTTTACAACAAATTTAATGTTTTCTTTATTTGGTGACAATCTAAAAAATTCACATTTTTCTTATCAATTCCCAATACATTAAGCACTCTTTTCTCGATTGTTTTTGTGCAGGTTGCGCTTAAAGCTAATAATACTGCATTCAGAAACATTGACCGCAACTCTCCTAAATGCCGAAACCATTTCCAAAATGCATCGTCTTCATTTCCCATTCCTCCCCTGAAAATAATCCAATTTACTCTTGATCATTTATTTATATAGGCACATTAAAATGTTATTATGTTGAATAATTTTTTCACATTTTTACTAAATGGGCATTATCCTGTTATTAGCATCGCGATGCTGATAATTTTTGACGTTGTTGACGTTATTAACGTCATTTGTAGGCCCATTTGTAATACTTTTACAATACTTATATTTAAAGGCCGGATCTGACCTAGTTGAATATCCACACGGACGGCAATTAAGCATATTAGGGAGAAGGCCACACCCCCAACTGATAAGACTACAGAGTGAAGCTATAAATAGATACCTGCATAGCACAGACACGTGTTGAAATAAAAGACAGCATCACATGGTTTCACTATTAATATCATTCATTATTACAGAGCTAAGTGTATAGACCTTAGGGTTTTTGAATAAAACAATCATCAAAAATCTCAATTTACCCTTTTGTAGAAATAAAATGGAATGGACCAGTTACAATGAATCATGTGAAGTTGAAATATTTTCACAGTGGGGAGGCACTCCCTGCATCCCGCCAAATGTCAATAAATCTATTAATCAGCTCATCTCCCGGGGTGGGCCCTCAGTGGGGATCAAAATATTTGTGGATGCGGGGAAAATATGGTGATAGTTATTATGTTGTAATAGATTTCCATGTAAATATTTAATAACAACTTTGATGGACAGAAAATAAGAATTTAATGCTTATAAAAATGGCCACATACATGATGCCATGGTAAAGAAATCTCCTTTGGTACCCCATGCCCTAAAACTTTCCCTCCAATTCTGGCCATCATTCTTGTAACAAAATGAAGGAAAATGAGGACACAAGTATAATTACTTTGAGGGTGAACTCTGATCAAAGGGAATCAATAATTCATTTCATCAATTTTAATGAATGGGAGTTAGAAGAAATGATATGTGAAGAAAATACAACTGGGAATGAGGACATCAATGCTGACGACTTTGAGAGGACATTCTGTATCCCGCAAAGTCAAAACTGTGATGAATGTGAACATTGTTTTTGCAAACCCTGCATAACAGACGGGGGAAACAGACAAATGTGGTGGTCTTCTGAACCAGCATTACCTGACAAAAGAAATACCTCGTTCCGAAAGGAAAAGTATAAGTTTTTCTGGACAATGCTTTTCCATAGAGGAGTTTTTCTTGATGAAAGATATAGAGAGAGAAAACTAAATGTTCTTCAGTTAGACCCTCGGTTTACCAATGTTGCAAGCCATCGTAGGGACATTCTACCAGAATGTGTTGTCAACTTGGTGCGAGTTTGGTTTCCCAACCCCAAAAATATCTATCCGATACATGGGACACCGTTGGCAGTGACTGTTATTTTTTTTTTAAATTAAAAACAATATAATTATATACATTATTTTATTTAAATCGGAAAATTTTGTTCAAAATTTCTTTATATTGGAATTTGTTTTTGTGAAAATTACATCTGCACTGGACTCTTATCTGGTCACTGAAAGGTCGTGTAAACTGTGCTAAGAGCAGTGGTCAGGAGATAACAGCCGGACTCGGCAGGATGCACATTCACGCTTACATGCAGTGTCGGTCTTGGTAGTTGGGTAGGGACCCTGCCTGGTGGTGGTGCCGGTCTCGGTAGTTGGGTAAGGGACCCTGCCTGGTGGTGGTGCCGATCTTGGTAGTTGGGTAGGGACCCTGCCTGGTGGTGGTGTCGGTCTTGGTAGTTGGGTAGGGACCCTGCCTGGTGGTGGTGTCGGTCTTGGTAGTTGGGTAGGGACCCTGCCTGGTGGTGGTGCCGGTCTCGGTAGTTGGGTAGGGACCCTGCCTGGTGGTGGTGTCTTTCGTTGTTGATCCTTTAAAAAGACAACCATTTAATATTTTTCTGCATAATAATTAATAAAATTAATTAATATATATTCTGCAATAAATTTCAAAAAGTTGAGTTCATGTATTCGGTATGGTGTATGAAAAACAAGGTGTGAATGTTTTATTGAAAGTTAACTCCCACGTGCGTCATCATGTTATCAAAAAATCGATGATGAAATTCGAATGGTAAATCAAGTTGAAAAATAAATAGGTATTTTTATGACAAAACACAAGGTATTCTCTTCTTTATATGTCAACTTTCTTATGTTTATTCTTTTCCCTCTTTTATTTGATGCGGTGCATCAGCTAAAAAAAATGTGACCTCGTGTTCCGTAAATTAAATCGCGGGGTATGACAGTTTGACAGGTAACCGTCGTCTGCAATCCGATCTCTTTATGGGAAAATAAGTGGATCGTGTGCAAAGTACATCTAACACCTTTCACAATCTAACAAGTATTTTCTTTTTATCAAGCCCTCCCCCATAGTAAAATATAAAATTTTTAAGTGTCGGAATGACAATCCACATGTCATCTACCTACCATCTTCTTCGAAGGATGCGCGCTCAATAAAGTTCAATAGTTGAAGAGTGATGACGTAAAATCCGAAATTTTTCCGAAATAGTCCACTCACCCCTGAATTATTTTTTTACTTATAAAATAGCATAGGCTTTTATTTATTTTATACTAAATTTAGAATTTCTTTTATTTTAGATTTTTATTTAAATTTTTAAACAGTTACAAATTCATACCCCCCCCCTTTTTTTTGTACATATTTTTTTACATGAAAAATATGATATCTTTGAATAAATATTGTCAAAAACATACCTTGACATGGCATCCGTGTATAGTCTGTGGAGCTCTGCTGGTGGACAATTATTTTCTCTGAAGCAAATATTCTGTGGGTAGCCCGGCCAATGTCCACAATCTTGTTGTCTGCCACCCCACACAGAGAAATACAGGAACATGGATCCCTCTGTAAGGCGCAATCAAACCCGCGAGCGGTTTCCCGACAACAACGGTTCACATTATTACATTGTTGGACCGACAGTCCAACAATTCCGAACAGGAGAAAAACAGCAAATTGCATTTTTACAATTCAACACGTAATAAAAGATACTCGGTGTGAAATGAAGACAAAGTGCGGTACTGATAAAATTTTTACCTTTACTTATATAGTTTAATTGTGACCCTCATAGCATTAAGGGTCAATAACGATAATGAAAAATCGGGTGTAGCAATTAGTCCTATAATTGAAAAAAACCCAAAGTTTCAAATCTTGAAATGAGCTGACCTATACATACTGACACAAAATGCGTCTTTAGGTCAACAGTTCATTGTATTAAGGGCGGTGTAGTAAATCCATGTTAAAATAAATTGAATCAGCACAATTATTTGTCAGTAGAAATCACTAATAAAAATTTATATAGAAAAGTAGAATTTAATTTGATCTATAAGATCAAAAAGGTTTCTAATCGGATTGATTTTATTGTAAATGCAATTACTTTTAATGGGTCAAACCTTTCCAAAAGAAGTTAACAAATACAAAGTCAGCAGATTTGTGCCCTTTTACCAGAGTCAAAACTTATCACCATCATGGAGTAATTCATTCTTACAATTCATTGCAAAAAAAAGGGAGGGTGAGGGGTGATTTGCACTTCTCATTCAATAAGGGTATCCTATTTGAAAAGTATTTCACCTTATTCAACACTTTGTTAAATATACGCAAAAAATTTTAAACTAATGTTACAAAACCCATTAACAGTGTATCAAGTTATACATTAAATATATGAAAAGTATGCGCTTCTCTTTCAATTTTTGAAATCGGTGTCATCTCAACAACAAAAAATTCTTTCTCATCACGTTACACAGCATTATTAGTACACCCTTATCAAACTTTAAAAGGGTTACCGTATCAATTTTATCTACACCCTGTAGGCTAATATACATATCATTAACCTGTTTCAACACACTGTACCAGCTGCAGAGAACTCCTTTTCTGCATCCAATCAAAAAGAGTAAAATAGTATTTGGAGGGAAATTTAACATTTACAATGTATAACAAGACAGCACCAATATCCAATCAAAAAATCTTACACTGTACCAACTGCAAAGAATTTGTTTTCTGCATCCAATGAGTAGGAGCAAAATAATTTTTGGAGGGAAATTCAACATTCACAATATATAACAAAACAACACCAATATCCAATCAGAAAAAACTTAAACAGTACAAAAAATTGGAGGGAAAATGCATCTCTTTTTTATAAAAATCAAATAAAATTTTAAGAAAATCACCTTGCAATCTTAAATCCAATAGGACAAGTTCATTTTTTTCACCAGATCTGAACAATTCAATTCACCCTCCAAAAAAAAAATGGAAGTAATTATTGTGTAAGTAGTTTTTTACATTTGTGCATATTTTATTTTATTTATTTTTGTCTTTATTATCCTTTTAATTTATTTTTTAATATTCATTTCTTCATTTTTTTAAGAAATGACTTGACAGTTAATAACAGCATTACCATACAGTTTACCGAAAATACCATGCATTTCACAGTCAGGTATGCGTTTTATTTAAAGCAAATGAAAAAAGGATAATTTAATATAGAAAATAATATTAAGAAAACTTTTTATATAAAACATTTTTTTCTACCGAATGTTTTTCTTTTTTTTAATTTTCACTAATTTTAAACACAAAATATAAACTTATGTAGCATTGACCCTCCTCTTTTTTATATAATTACAGTAACTCCAATCTCCCCTTAAAATCAACCAAAGAAGTAGGTACTTCTTGTGAAGACCTAAAGCTATTCAGAAATAAAGAAACACAACATCAAGAAACAGAAGAAGAAAAAGAAGAAGAAGAAGCAGAAGAAGAAGAGCAAACGGCAGACCAAATGGAAATTGACATTGACGGTGTTATATTAGAGAGGCTGGCTCATAGACAAGAAGAGTTAAAAGAAGAGAAAGAAGAAATTGAAAGACGCTTAACAGACTTACAGTCGAGAGTTGATAACATTGAACAAGAACTTGAGGATATTATGTATTTAATGGATTAAAGGAAATTTTCGCTGTGCATGTATAGTTTGTAGAGTTACCTCTCTTTTCTCATCATTAAGTAATTTATCATGATTAAAAAACTTACCTTTTTCACTGATGTCTAGATGTGAAATGAAAAATGCCTATATCTCAAAAAAGAATTTTGCCTTATATATATATGTCTGTATTTATCATTTCTAAAAATATTCTTTGTAAAAAATACGTATAAGGCCATTATTATTTCATCATGTTTATGCAATACCATTCACTTATTTTTTAGACATTATAACAATTGATAGCAGTTATGCTCTATATATAAAACATATTCTTATAAAAATTATGTTTTTTAAAAAATGTTATATAAAAAATATTGAACATAATTTTACTTTGTTTTCTTCTTAAAAAAAACATATAATTTCCGTTATTTTTTAAATTTTCTTGCTTCCTACAGTTATTTATCACAAACTTAACTGATTAAGCATATGAAAAAATTAACTGTAGGTTGTCAAGAAAAAATCTTTCATTATACTGTACATTCGGTGGAAAAAAAACCTTTTCACCTACTGTACTCGAATAATACTTTTCCTCTAATGCACACGTTTCATTGTATTAGAGACATCTTTTCGAAAAATTTGGTGGCCGTTAAAACGACCGTTGAAATATTTGAGCTTCAAAGAAGCTACTGTTCTTTTCTCTTGTCTTCTTTTTCTTCTTTTTGGTCTTGTAGATTTTGTAAGTACTGTTCGTACTTATAATCAAACATATACACTAGTCTGCCATCAATGTCTCTTAACCTCCCAGAAGGATAGGGATCCATTGCTATTTCCCAATCCCAGTCTTCATGCTCAGGGATTGGTAAAGCAGTATCCAGCCCGCTTACCGCAGCCGAAGGAGTTGAATCGTTTGGTGTTAAGGGCATTTTGAAAAATGATAAAAAATTGTAACTACTCTTTAAAATATACCCTAAACTTTTTTTAATATACACCCTTTTTTAATGTTCAAGTGCGCATGCTACATCACCTCATTTTTTCATGTAATTTTTTTTATTAAAATATCTCTCTCTGTGCACAGGTAAGTACACCTTATTTTCACTGTTTGCTCAAAATAGGTCATCCAAATCGATCTATTTTTTCTAAATAAAATTCACGTATTGCTTAATATCATCTATTTTACGTTATCGATACTACAGCGCATGCTCTCAAACCATAGAATCATCTTATGGTTTCGTCATAACCTAAAACCTCCTACTTTTTTTACGCATGCTCACTAAATCTGTATATTCAACCTCCCTTTCTAAAAGCAACCAATGAGAACACGACCTCTATAAATTTACTGTTCTAAAAAGTCCCCCTCTATAGGGCCTCAATAGTAACTACGTCATCACCTCTATATCCAGTCCACCACTGAGAACACGACCTCTATATTGCTACCTTTTCTAAAAATACCCTCTAGGTGACCCTAATACTTACGTCATCACCTATACCTCCACCTCTATATCACTATATATGCTGCTGTAAACTAATTTTATTTTTATACTCAAGTTTAAAAAGTGACATATACATTCGATGGGCCGGTTGTTTATTCATCAAGTTATTATATGTCTCTATATTTGTTTATAAAACACATCTTCCTATAATGAATCATTTACCTACTTACTTACTTATAACATTCAGAAAAATTATCATTGATCAGTCATGTAGTGTTTTCATTATTATAATTTTATCAAAATGCATTTGAACATTGTTAAGATTTTAATAATCTTATTCATGATAAATAACATAAGCTGAATTCAGGTATTGCAACGAGTATTCCCTTGGTTTATATCATTATTTTTTAGTAATGTCTTTTAAATCATAGTGAAAGGTTTGATCATTTTTCTTCATACTTTGAGTGATTTATATGTAAGCTATTCGTGTTTTGTTTTCTTCGTTTTCCACTGTGTTGTGCTAATTAGCTTTTGTTGTTTGTTCAAATCACTCAAACTACGTGTATTATCTACTGTAAATTGAGTCAACAATGGACGGACTCTGCATTTACATGAGAATTAGGAGCAATTAGTAGTAATCGTCCTGAAAGAGAATTTGAAGTTGGTCTGTATTCTGAGTTTACAATTGGGTAAATAAACCCCAAAGGCAATAAGATAGTAATTTTCTATCTATTATGCATTTTCATAGCCAAGGTAAGGGGAATTAATCAAGAATACAGAAAAATCTTCTCAGATACTGAAGCTCTATCTGATCCCCCAAATAAACCCATTCATTTTCATTTAGTCTTTTGTCTGATATGTGCCTGACAGTACCTCCTAGAGCTGCAGTGATTTTCTGGTTACTTTTGCTTTTGCACTGATCATTTGAAAACCTTGGAACTTATATAAGGTAGCACAACAGTGCTGAAATACACTGTTAAACAATGGCCAGAACTTGCCATCAAACATTTGATTGGATATCTGAAAGGTCATTCGGACATGACTTTCTATAGGGCTCCTTCAGACCCCCTTGTGTTGCGATACAGGGACTAATTTAATCAGATTTTGTCTGTATTGAAAGAAGATGTGATTCTGTCTTCACAAAATTAAATACACTTATGAAATGGCAATAACAAATCTTTAAATAAAGATTTTCTAAATTTATATATCTGCAGCATAGATGTAACCGACTGTGATAGGCTCTGCAAAGATCTAAAGCCAAATATGTATGATTTTGGCCCTGTATATCCGTAAAAATCAAACTTCATTACTTTGAAGCCAATTTGTTGTCAGTTACTCATGACACATTTGTCTTTACATTTCCGCCTCGAAAATGTTTCGGGAAACACCACGGACGCTTTTATATGAGCTAAAACCGGACACGGTATGGTAAAATCAGCCAATTTTTACAGATACGCTCAGTTATTTTTATTGATTTCATATAGGCGCCAACCTTAAACCAAAATAAAATTTTACATAGAGATACATTGATGAAAATAGAATAATAATTAATCGGTTTTGTGTTGGTTTAAGTGTGGCGCCATACTTTATTTAACTATTTTTGAATACCTTGACGCAATCCGGATTTGCGTTTTATACTTGTTAAGACAATATCAATTGAATTTATCCCCCATTTCAAATAGTTAAACTCTTGGATATCGGAGAATTCTTGTGTTTTAACGTAAAAATAAAAATTCGAATCTCTTATTCGCATTGATTCCGACGAACGAGTTACCACATTAAAAAGGGATTTTCCAGTATGCTAAAAATAGATATTCACTGTCAACACAACGATGGATCTGTCAAACCAACAACCTATTACCCCCTGAAAACAGGATGTGAAATTATGAGATATTGGCGTGGTAAGTATTTGTTTCTTTTTATTAAACGTAGAGGAAAACTATTGACAGCGATATTTAAGGTGAAATTAATACTGCTGCTGTCGTCTGCGACGCGGTTTCTTCTGCATATATGTCGCCATTTTCGGCTTGTGTTTGTACTATATCACGAAGCGTCAAATGCAATACACAATTTAGAAGATCGAATCAAACTAGTACCTAGTTAATATTGACTTATTTAATCAAAGTTATTGCTTTTGTTTTTTACTGAGCCCATCAGCACCCGGATTTGCTATTGTATGAAGCCTTTCTCACAAGGACAGTATCATGGATAGCATGTAACATATTCTAAAAGTTCAGATGATATAACTCTGCATAATACTGTAGATTCCTTATTTTACGCGAGTACTTAATTCCGCGATTCAACGGTTTTCCATCAGATCGCGAGAACATAAAATCGCGAATGCCGAAATTTTATCATAGTTTCATGTAGTTTACATGTCTAAAAATAAAAAAGCGAGATTTTAAAATTCGCGAGACAGGCTTCTCGCGATTTTACGCGGATATTTATTCCTCGCGTTTAATTAGGAATTTACAGTAAGTGCCTTCAAGGCTAACAATTTAATTGTTATATAAATATGGGAAATTACATAATATTGTTGTGGAATGTTGACAGCCCCTAATTTTGAGAGTTACCTTTCTTGGAAATAAACTTTTTTTGCGATGATTTTTTTATATTTCAGCATTTCTTATCACCTTCAAAAAAATGATAATCATTAAGACAAATTAACACAATGATTTGTTATTTATATACATTATAACATAATTAAGAATGGGGAAATCTGAATAAGGATTATATCTAAATTGCATATTATAATATTTTCAAGTTGGTATTTTTCTAATCAAACAAATGATAAATATCCAGAGGTGGATCCAAAGGGGTGTTATAAAGCAAAATTAAGCAGTGATATCAAAATCGAAATGTCCTGCTTGTAAACAATTCAAAGTTCATTCAGATGAAGATCCTGGTTTAAAGCTAATGAATTTTAAGCACACAAGGTATATATATGTATATTACATGTACATTTAACTATTACACTAGAGAACAATAACAGATTAGAAATATAAGAGGAAATGTAATTCATAAACTGATAAGTAAATAATGCTTTGTGAGATCATCACAAATAAATGTTTAAGATGGAATTTAAATTAATGATTGAATTCAGATTTCCCCAATGAATATGTGCAATTCGCATTGCACTTACTGTAACGTTAACTGAAATTATAAATGATAATTTTTTTTAGTTCAGTTTGATGTGATTTAAATTGTCTATACGACATACTGAAAAACAATTATAAGTATTTAGCTCCAGAATAATTCTAATGTTAAATGCACATGATCTAAAGCCAATTTATAAACGCAACATTACTGTAGAAAATATTATTAAATATAACTTAATACTTATAAATGAGTTACCTGGTACCCATTTTGTTATTATTTTACAGATAATGCCAGGACACAAAACGGAGTACTTCAATTGTGTTTTGTGTTCAAAACGAACAAAACCTAAGGAAAGACGCCGCATCGACAAAAGCATAAGAAAATATCTGAAGAAAAAATTTCTGTTGGAAGGAAAAGAAAATTCAGTCATCTGCAGTAAGTGTAGGAACATATATTACAGAGAAAAGTCATGCCATAAACCAACTGAAACTCAACAATCTGTGAGTTCATTTTCTCAAACAAGTCACAGAAGACAGTTATCTAGTCCACCTTCAGTATCCTTGCAACTTCTTTCCACAGCAAAGACCCATGCATATTGCATCGTTTGTAAAAAGCCTGGACCAAAACTTGTTGTTATATCCGCAGAGTGTCGCACAGCCGTGTTTATTCAACACAATGTTTTGATTCCATCTGGAAATAGATGCTGTCCCGCACATGTGAAAGATGGACTTTTAACAAGTGCAGCCATAGAACAACTTCCAACAACAGATCATGCATTTGTCAACAGAACCGCCATCCTTAGTTTACTGCAGCACATGCGCGTTCTATGCCAAAGAAATGAACAAACCCATCTTGACTTTGATGATCTGCAAACTCTTACCGATTCTGATTGTCTATCTCTGCTTGGACTTAGTATGGACAATTTCCAAACGTTTTGTGACTGTTTGAAAGATCATGTTAAACAGACACCATCTAGAAGTTTACGAAAATCTACAGCCATATTTCAATGCAAGTTGAAATCTGAATTATCAAATCAAATACTGTCCACTTTATTTCGTACTTCAAAATCCAGTTTAAGAAGAGCAATCAGTGCTGTTAGAAATGCGATGATGACTTGTTTTGTCCCATATAATCTTGGATTTGAACACATCACAAGAGAAGATGTAATCAACGACCACACTCGCCATCTAGCCCAAACATTGTTCGGCGACATAGACAAGAGTCAGGCCATACTGGTTTTAGATGGAACCTATATATACACCGCCAAGAGCAACAACTTCAGATATCAACGCCGCTCTTACAGCATCCACAAAGGAAGGTCGCTCATCAAGCCCATGGTAATCGTGACAACCACAGGCTATTTTGTCTCGATTCAAGGACCATACCTAGCAGACCATAAAAACAACGATGCGTCAATCCTTGAACATATCATGAAAACAAATGCAGAGGACATCAAGAATTGGCTAAGTGAAGACGACATTTTCATCGTTGACAGAGGATTTAGAGATGCTTTGCCCCTGCTTGAAGATTTAGGCATTCAAGCAGAAATGCCTCGATTTTTAGAGAAGGGACAAAAACAGATGAGCACTAGTGATGCCAATAAGAGCAGACTTGTTACAAAGGTAAGAAATCTGGAAAAAAAAGAAATATTATCAATGCACCATGTTTTATATACAACTACTGACAAAAATTGTATCTCTGATTTTATCCTTGAACAGATAAGATGGGTAGTTGAGTCAGTCCATGCCAGAATCAAAAGGTGGCGATATTTGGACCGTACCCTCCCTACAAATCAGATCCCTTTCGTTGGAGATAATGTCAGAATTGTATGCGCCCTGTCAAATAAGTTCTTCCCACCTTTGAGCAAAAGTCACAGTATAGAGGAAGACGAGGCAGACGCAGCTAAAATGCTTTATCTGTCTAAACAGGTACGACTTATCCGGGTACTTAATCAACACTGAAAAAGGAGACATATCATATACATCGTTTAACATTTTACCGAGCTTATCCCACATAAGTAAATAAAATAAGATATGTGAATTTAATACGAAATGTAAAATTTAATGGATTGCTTAATTGTGTTTTTAACAGGTAAATAATCTCCAACGATTGGTTCAAGATAATGGTCTAAACAGAAGGCCAACTCAGTGGCAGCCAGTCCCCGAGTGTGGAATAGAGAACTTCCCCTCCCTGGACGAGGAGCAGTTACGGAACTTGAGTTGCGGGACCTATCAACTGAAGCTTTCTCGCAGCTATATCCAAGAGCATATTGATGGGGACTGTGACATTTGGTTCCATAAGGATAATGACAGGCTACTGCGGGTAAAGATTCAGAGTCGCCACACATCATCAAAACAGTACTTGGTCTGTATTGAGTTCTCTGACTGTTCGGTAGATGCATGGTACTGTACATGCAGGGCAGGTGCCAGAGTAGTGGGTATGTGCTCCCATATAGCGGCCATCATTTGGTACCTGTCAAAAGGAAGACATGAGGGGAGGGAAGTACGGTGTGCGTGATTGGGGTGAGCATGTTCATGATGCAGCAGACATTCCACCTCCCGTTGATGAGTCTGACAGTGATGCGAGCAGTTGTGACAGTGTACCCGAGGAATGAACAGTTACTGGTTGTGGTAGTGAATATCATAATTGTCTTAGCCATATTACCATTGCTCTGTATATATAAGATGAAACTGTTAAGTAGATATTTGTTTTATGATTTTTAGAGAGAGAGAGAGAGAGAGAGAGACACGGGTGTACACTGCGGGTGTAGCAACTACGTATGCATGGTAATGTCCTTTCGAATATATTGATTTTGATCTTTTAATTACTTGCTCCTGTTTGTGTGAGTTTTTGTTGTTGTTGTTTTGAGGATATTAATTATATAATGTTAAGAATTCCATTGTATTGAAATGCGGTACATGTAGTAGTGTGATGAAATGCGGTACATGTAGTAGTGTGATGATTTAGAGAGAGAGAGAGAGAGGCAATGAAATGAAATGAATCTAATGATAAATATAAAGTACTGTATTTTTTGTCTAGATGTATACATTTATTATTAATTGAAATTGTTCCTGCTCTCTTTTTCATTAGATTTAAGAGTTTTAAATTTTTATTTAGTACACAACTTTTAAAATACATAACCTATTTACTTAGAATTACATTAATCTGACTGTTTTACTACTCATATGTCTTTTCTTTAGAAAAATTATTCTTGATATATTTATTAATTGAATCGAAAATATTTATCTTATGATAATTATGTCTCCCCTTTCAAAGGGGAGACATATTGTTTTTGTCGACTTTCTTCTTCTTCTTATTCTTCTTCATCCAAATTTGTCCAAGCCGTAACTTAAATACCCTTTGACATTAAGACTTCAAAAGTTTTGACCTTGACCTATTTCCTTTTTCAAGGTCAAGCGTTTTATAAAAAATAGAGTTTGGACTATAACACAAGACTCCTTAAACATACAAACTTTTAACTTGTATCATAGATAGATGGTACAGTGGTAGCAACGTTATTGTTGACAAACGACACGCACGTTTCTGATACACGAACGATCACACACGATACACGAACGATCACGCACGATACACGGACGATCACTAACGTACTGAATTTTCACGATACACGAACAAAAACGATAAAACACGCAACCGAACGATTCTACACCATTAAACACGCAAAATCAAAATTAATTTTTAAGATTAGAATTAAGAAAACGTATTGCTTAATTTGTATTGCTTTATGTTTGTGTTTTATTGAAAAGCGGCATGTACAGTAGCAATGCACTGTTTTATATCTTACGAGTAAACAATTTACACATCCATACAAAAAAATATATATGATTCATACACAAATTAATTTTTTGGTCTTTATAACGAATAATAACTTAAGTGTAAATGAAAAGAAGATAATGCATTAACTATAGGGAATTATTTACATACGAGTTGACTGTTAATGTAATCCAGTTCCCTTACGTATTATTTGATTATGCGGGATAGAGGTAAATTTGTCACCTTGTTCCATAGAATATCGATTTTACACATTGAATATTTTCATTATTTACAGTACATAATTTTTTCTAAATTTTAAAGCATCTATAAATTTTTTTATTTCAAACAAATGTTCAGATAGGAATACGTATCGTATTTTCATTTGAAAGAAAAACGTTGGGGATAATCGTTTAGTTTAAAACGGGGAGTGGGTAAGCTTGACTGCTTTCATTTAACGTGCCGCTATTGCTAATATGATTAAAATTATGTGTCAAGACACAATGGATGCTTGATAGAGGCTGACTATAACATTATGCAAAACTAACTCGACCGAACAAAGGATTGAATGAGCTGTGGAAATACTTGAGGAATGTATTTAACCATGAAAGAGAGAATGAATGTTAACAAATGTCAATGTTCTTCTATAGAAAAAAATTTAAAATTCACATTGTTTTACAAAAACTACATGTCGTTGTTTTAAGAATAAATCCTGACATTCCGTAAAAAAAGTTACAAAACGAAAAAACCGCACGATCACGCACGAACACGCACGATAAAAAACGCAAACTATTTTTCCTGATACACGCACGATCCCGCACGTTACACGAACGATCACCCACGTTACACGAACTATTAAACACGATTGGCTTGTCAACAATAACGTTGTCACCACTGTATATCGTCCAGTTGAACCTTACCAAAATTTTTGACCTTGACCTTAAAATTTTATTTCAAGGTCAAATCAGAAAAAAACTTCATTGTTCACCTCCTAAATATTCTTTGATAGAAGGACTTCAAACTTTACACAAAGAACAATTATAATACACTGAGGTGTACTATTGATTAATATTTGACCTTGACCTTGTTTTACTCAAGGTCAACTTGAGAAAATATAATTAAGTTTTGTCTGGGTGGTAACTTAGATACCTTTTGACATTAAGACTTCAAACTTGGAACATAGGTAGATGGTATTGAGAAGAAGTGCACGCCATCAAAATTTTTGACCTTGACCTATTATCTTCTTCAAGGTCAAGCGTTTTATAAAAAATATAGTCCGGACCATAACACAAGACTCCTTAATCATACAATCTTTTAACTTGTATCATACATAGATGGTATACAGTCCAGTTGAACCTTACCAAAATTTTTTACCTTGACCTAAAATTTTTATTTCAAGGTCAAATTAGAAAAACTTCATTGTTCACCTCCTAAATATTCTTTGACAGAAGGACTTCAAACTTTACACAAAGAACAATTATAATACACTGAGGTGTACTATTGATAAATATTTGACCTTGACCTTTTTTTACTCAAGGTCAACTTGAGAAAAAATAATTAAATTTTGTCTGGGTGGTAACTTAGATACCTTTTGACATTAAGACTTCAAACTTGGAACATAGGTAGATGGTATTGAGAAGATGTGCACGCCATCAAAATTTTTGACCTTGATCTATTATCTTTTTCAAGGTCAAGCATTTTATAAAAAATATAGTCCGGACCATAACACAAGACTCCTTAATCATACAATCTTTTAACTTGTATCATACATAGATGGTATATAGTCCAGTTGAACCTTACCAAAATTTTTGAGCTTGACCTAAAAATTTTATTTCAAGGTCAACTTAGAAAAAACTTCATTGTTCACCTCCTAAATATTCTTTGACAGAAGGACTTCAAACTTTACACAAAGAACAATAATAATACACTGAGGTGTACTATTGATTAATATTTGACCTTGACCTTGTTTTACTCAAGGTCAAATTAAGAAAAAATAATTAAATTTTGTCTGGGTGGTATCTTGGATACCTTTTGACATTAAGGCTTCAAACTTGGAACATAGGTAGATGCTATTGAGAAGGAGTGCACGCCTCCATAATTTTTTGACCTTGACCAATCTTGTGTCTCAAGTTCTCTAAACTGTATCATATATGGATGATATCTAACATATAGCTGACTTCATTCTTTTTCACTTATTAAATTTGCCCCATATTACAATCCTTTGGGAGAAGGGGAGACATGTGTTTTTTTGTATAAAAAAACAATACCCACTAGTTGGATTTAGATTTGTTTTCTTGTGTATTTCATTTTTTTAAAAATTGTAATGAACTTATATTATGATAATAATGGGTGTATATGCTGTACAAGAATCTGTAAATAATCGTCATTTATAATACAACCAATGACACACAAGATAAAATTATTGATATGTACATGAATATTATTTTTCAATATTATTGTTGTATTTATGAATAAAATCAAATCTAATTTCAACAAAATTATTTTGAAAGGTTTTTCTAATTTAATCAACCTTTTATGTTTTTATCTACTTCCAAACCAAGTTCATATTTATGACAGTCGACATGACGTCACGACGTCAGAGCGCAGAATTTCATGGTATGTTTAGAGGCTTGTAATTATGAAACGAATAGAGATATCGACAAAAAGTTAATTATTCTAGGAAGCAAATATTGTGACCATTAATCTCACAAAATATGACTAAGTCTGGGGACAGGGCCGATTTTCATAGTTTCTGGCTTTAGTCCTTTCTGAACGATGCAGAGAAAGGGTCATCTAATCTTATAATAATTCAGTAATGAAACTGGAAGTTTTTAATAATCAACCAAAGTTATGCTTATATGCATCAAGAGATATAGAGATCGGTTAAGAATTGCGGTATGATTTTGGCGAGAAAATCTACCGTGGAGAAAGGCAATATAGAGCATTTCAATTCTGATTCATTTTATTATTATCAAATATGTTGTCTTCGCTTACTAATCATCATCTCTGTAATAAGATTAAGTTTAATAGTTTTATGGTTGGGAGTATTAAAGGTACCTCACTACACCTACACTTATACTGTTGAAGACACTACGTCACAAGATGGCGATTTGAATGTTTTGTTATACTGTTTATATCGTTCGATTGGGTTGTATATCGCTGTAGCTCAGTGTTTAATGTATTGGGCTTCTGAATTGCAAATCATGAATTTGAATCCGCCTGGAGCTTTTGTTCATGTTAACTGCATTTATTATTCAAAAATGTAATTTTTCATCCAAAATTGTACATTTTTTGTTTACCTATTTGACTTAAATATTTCTTATCCATAATGATATCGATCATAATCAAGTAATTTTCTGCTGATTTGAAAAAATATTTCAAGGTGAAGTAATCTCCAGCCATATTTAAATGCATATACCAGCAGAAGTGAAGACATAAAATATACACAAAAAATGATTTATTTAGTCATGTTTGTCTACATCGTATGCTCATATCGGCTTTTTCATTTACTATGAACTTGCCCTGTCATGTGACTTTCTAGACTAATCAGATATAATAGAACAAGATATATGTGAGCCAATGCTCACTAGTGATACCCCCGCTCTGATGTGAATATGCAAAATAAGCAAAGTCGACATTTAACAGATAGCTGGCATCCGATTGGTACAGAAATATATCCCACGATATGGCATGCCTAAACAAATAGTGTGTTAAAATTTCAAGCATCTGCGATAAATAGCTGCTGAGAAATCTTTGAGGAAAATTTGTTTGAAAATTTTGGCTAAAAATAAACAAAGTACTCATTAAACAGGAAGTTGACGTTTGATTGGTACAAAAATACATCCCACGATATAGCATGCTTATACAAATACTGTGTACAAATTTTAAGCATCTGCAATAAACAGTCGCTGAGAATTCTTTGACAAAAATTTGTTTAAAAATGTTTGCTTAAAATGAACAAAGTAGTAATTTAACAGGAAGTTGACGTCTGATTGGTACAAAAACTATATCCCACGATATGGCATGCCTTAACAAACACTGTAAAAATTTCAAGCATCTGCGATAAATAGTTGATGTGATAAATGCGACAGAAATTTTTGTTACGGACGGACAGACAGATAGACAGACAAACAGACGGACGGACAGACATACAGACACACAAGGGTAAAACAGCTCCTTCGGAGCGGGTGTATAATAATCATATTGAGGTATAATACATGTAATAAATGCTGCTGCATCTCTGTTTCTTCTTGGGCGGCATTTTCTCTCGCTTTCAACTATGTCAACTATACTACAAAACCGTCAAACATAAGCGGTATATGCCCCCTCTGACTCGCACGAGTACCATAGAACGCACAATCGCACGTCCAATCGCATTGGCGCACGTTCAATCGTCCGATCACCTGGTCTATCGCGCGATCCTATCTTATTATCCTTGATGAGTCGCTTTAGACGCAAGATATATCGCAGGATATAATGCGTTTACAACGCTTGCTTAGATCTTGCGAATTACGTACGAAAACTTTTTTAAATGCGATTATGTCGGCAACAGTTTACGAATCATATCTATTTTTTTCGGTCGCACGAATATTTTGTCCCTTCTGCTCGTGCACCAATTGTAAAAGAGGCTTAAGGGAAGGAGGTATAACAATGCGGGCCTTGTATACAATAACTCCATCTAAAGGGTGGAGTTTTTTTCTGAACTGGAAGTATTCTCGTAGGGCAGGGGAGAATTTGTGCCTGGATTCAGGCAAGCCTGATTCGATAAGCTTAAGTAGCTGATGCATGTTGGTATCGCTAGTAGTGGCTATGCGGACTCTGTCCCACGTGACTGATTGAATGGATAGAGTTGAGTGCTGTGCTTGCTGCAGCGACTAAGTTGTCTTCCATATTGTCGGGGTCATCGTCAGAACCTATACTAGCAAGGAAATGAGATTTTAGAAGGGCATGGCTGATAGAGGCTATGTCATCAGATAGGTGCAGTTGTTCTGGTTTTCCTGCTGGGTGGCGCGAGAGGCAATCAGCTGCAGGTTGCCGCACGCCTGGGATATGAGTGACGCGAAATCGATATCGCAGTGTTTCAAAGTCGGGAATTCGGAATATCCTATAGGGACCTGTCTCCAAGTATTTTTAAAAGAGGTTTGTGATCATCAGTGATGATGAGATTGTCTCATCCAAGTATAAAGTATCTGGCCTTATCCAAAGCATCTGCAAAAGCCAGGGCATCACCCTCTATGGGTGCATATCTTGATTCAGCTTGATTGATGACTCTACTCCCAGCTTGATTGGTGAATCTACTCCCGACAAGTGTGAATTTCTTGCTTGATGTGCAGCAAAGTTGATCTTGTCCAGGGCATGTGCAATGCTTTTGAAACAGCCAAAATCCAAAGCCAGTTTATGCCTAGTCTGTGGCAAAAAAAAATAAGACGAGTTCAAGGATCCAGGGGTTCTTTTTTGAAAAAAAACTTCATTATTTAACTCCAAGGACTAACAGATAATTTTTAAAAACTTTTTTATAAAACAAAATGACACCCCAAATCAAGCGCCAAGAGTTCGGCCTGCTGGTTTATAGGATGAAAGAGCAGTTTTTAAAAAGTAAAACGTGACGGACGGACGGACCAGGGAAACAACAATATACCCTTTAGAAAGTGCAGGTATAATCATGGAACTGATACTTTATACCTGTATTGATGTAGCTGTATTGTGAAACTTCTAAAACCAATTAGTTGTTGCATCACTAAGTTTTTCATTTCATGTATTATTTAAAGTAGATATCTTCAAGTGGCTTTGTTTAACAGCAATGAGGTTTATTGATCAAAGTAAATGAAAACGATATTGTCATTGTCACCTTCGCATGTTTTCTGATTATTTATGAAATATTCATTTAATCTTTTCATGCTTTCCATTAGTCTACATATCAAGAACGTTTTTAAAAAATCAATAGTAATACAGAATCTAACTTGCCCAAATTTTTTTTCTTACGTGCGCAATTCAAGTTCGTCAAGGTACGAAAAACTACTTTAGTTTACATGAAACCTTATCTTACATGTACAATACATGTACAATACAATGCAACTATCTAAAATCTTCAGATATCCGTTGTTTTTATTCAGTATCCTTGTGTCGTGTTATGGCAGCCTTAAAACGGGCTTCTCTCTACTTCAGCATGGGCACAGACTGGACGGGAAAGTAATCCAATCCTACGCAGAAATCAGTTTCCTGGACTGTGTGACTGAATGCCTGGTTACACCGCGGTGTCAATCTGTCAACTATTTCAAAGGGGCAAATTTCTGTGAAAGCAATTACGAAAATAAGACGACAGCAGAGACTAAGTTCGTGGACAGTGCTGGTTGGGTGTACAGTAACAATGAGCACTGGCCTAAGGTAAATGTGTTAGAATCCTTATTAACAACTATCTTTACTGTGTCTCATGATATTTTTGCAGCAAAACACATTTTCTTAGATTATTCGATATTATAAACAAATCAGGGGTCAAAAGATGTTTATTTAATAGTATGAAAACATCCGAAGATTTCTCTATTCAAACGCCTTTTCTAGCTTGTAAGTTTTCAATACACGGCTTAAGAATTCATAGCAACGGACATGTAAGTACCATGCCCTATTTTAAATTTCTGTAAAAAAAACCCTATATTTTAGATTTTTTCCAATTTCATTGATTTCAATTGCACTTCTTACACAGGTTTGTTTATTTTTATTACTATCGTCAATATATGCGGCATAAATATCTTGAGACAGAACAGAGCTTGATTATGCATGTAGTGTATGGTCTTTGCCACTATTTTAAGATCATATAGATCTTTTGAAATTATTTATTTTCTTGACAAGGTAACCCGAAATAGCTATTAAACATTCAATTGTACAACTGATTTTAAAATCTCCGTTGTGGTTTGAATTGTTTCTTGAAATTTACTGTGTTTGACAGTCTGTCCGACAAACATGCTCGCATATATTTTCCATCCAATTCATTATTGCAATTACCAAATGAGAAAAACTGGTTCTCTGCTAATTAGCAGTGTTTCCGATGTTGATTCAGATTTCACTAGGTGATTATATCTGCCCGAATAAAAAAAAATTTACAAAAAAAGGATGCTTTTGAAAATCAACCATGATCCTTTACGTTTGCAGGCTTCTTAAACATATTTTTAATATCTTCGGTTTGTGCGGTCCCAGGATCTTTTACGTATTAAATATTGTGAAAAAAGTGGTGTGGTCATTTTGTTAAAGTGAGAGTTTTAGAAAGACGATAACATTAGCATACAAGAAACTATTTGTTTTTGAAAAAGAGAATATTTAGGAATGTCAAAAACAAGATTTTTTTGTAAATGAATACACAATTTTTCTGTTTATTTTCGACAAGCAATAATGCACGTTTTCATAAAAAAAATGAAACTTCATACGCATAAAAGATTTACGTGTCATGGAGGTTTTTGCAAATTATAACGTCACATTTACTTTATATGATTGTATTTACGCAAATCAAAACGAAACAAGCAGTAGCTCCAGGAACTAACAGGAACTAGGTGTGTAGAAGCTAGCAGCCAAAAAAAAATGATTAATGTACTGCAAGGGTTCATGAAGAAAATTATTTTAATCGTGGGATAACAAAAAAATCAGTAAAGAGATACACTTTGAATAAAAACGTCTTAACCGATCTAATTATAAAACGTAATATAATAAATGGCTAAACATTTTTCAAAAAAATATTTCTAAAAGATGTCAGTGTATGATCGAAATAAGTTTCTTTATTATTAGAAATGTTCACTTTAAACAATGCGCACGCCTTATGATTACAAAGACTGATGATTCAAGAGCTTGTTTTATTCTGGTAGGATCTGGCTGGAGCTTGTCTAAACTCAACCTGTCAAATCAGCGAGAAATGTAGACACAAGAGATATTCTAAAGATAAATTTTTTGAATGTGTTTTGTCAGGTAAAATTATAATTTTCTTTGTCTTAGATACAAATAAAAATCAACACGAGTTAAATAATCTGGCAATTTTGTTACCAAAGAAAGTTGTGTTTTATTAAAGAATTTACTATCAAATACCAAATTTATAAATGCCCATTTTTTTTTTAAAAGTTGATCTTTGTTTTATCTTAATATACTTGCAGATATAAAAATTGTTTGATACAAATTGTAATATATAATTTATACCAGATAAAGATTATTACAAGAGACTGGAAAGGTTAATGAATATTCCAAGTGCCAATCTATGATCAATAAGTATTTGAAATATCATTGTACTTCTGACTCTAGTCTGGGATATTTTATTAACCTTGATATTTATCTACAAAATGTCAACGTTAAAACTTATCGTTCACGATATACCCCTTTTTTAAGATTGTGGAATACCCGATAAAAAAGGAATAGATTTGAGTAAAGCAAAACGTGAGGACGCCATTGGTATACACAGGAGGATACACGCCTCGTGTTCTGACGGATACTCCCAGTCTGGTTCGGGGCGACTGATCTGTCAGTCAAACGGAGAGTGGAAATACGACATTGTCTGCAAAGAAGGTTAATTATTAATGTTTTATTCTTGTTTTAATTGCATAGTACTTTTTCATAATATCACAAATGCTGAATCACGTTCACGGCGCCAGCAATGTCACCACTTATGCGAAGTGCAATGAATTTTAAATCAAGCATCATGTTTGCAATTAGTGAATAAAATCAAATACTCAAAGTACATATACCTGGCTCCGGGATCATGAAACTGTCTCAAATCTTAAGTCAGACTTAAGTCAATAAATTTTAAGATTGTTCTTAAAGTGGATCACAAAAAACTGACTTAGAATTAAGTCTGAAATATTGTCTTAAATCTTATGACTGCTATTAGGCAGACTTCAGTTTATAGATTGTTACTAAGTAAGTTCAAAATGGCAACACTCGTTGGATTTTTCATAAGAAATGATCAGCAAAGAAGGTGGCTCCCTCGTCCTCGGGTTTTCTATTTATAGTCTAGGGTTTTCCCTTTGGTATTGAAGTTATTTCCCTTTGTTAAAGTGAAAGTTTGTAAACACGTTTGTAAAATGACTGACATGTTATCCAGTAAGAAACTCTGCTAATAGTTGTGTGAAGCATCCTTTAAATATTGTTTTTAACATTGTGATATATGATAAATGTTTACGATGCAGTCGATAGAATCTTCAAACGAAAAAGAGTTCCACTTTTAACAATTTCGATCAAAAAAGTCGCGTGTGTTACTATGATGTTTAAGCTAAGACAAATCTTAGCTAAGTTTTTCTTAGATTTTTTTGTGATCCACTTAAGTAAGCAATCTTAACTAAGTCTAAATCTTAGATTTAAGACAAAATCCTAACTTAAATTTAAGACAGTTTCATGATCCCGGAGCCTGGGCTTATTTGATGTGTAATGAAACGTTTTCATGATATGACATTACTACAAACTAAATAGACAGATCGAGTTATTATTAACAAATTAACTGAGTTTTTAAACATGTTTAAATATATTTATATTGACGTAAATGTAATACTGAGTAAATCGTGCGGTGTTAAGAGATTTAACACACTAATTAAGAATAACTGTTTTATTATATACACTGTATGTACATATGACATAATGTAAAGTTTACTTGAAAATTATGTGTGGATATCTAGCTCACATGAAATCGATTTCTATTTGCAGTTTTTATAAAATCGTTTTGCCGAAAATGTGTAATATTTTCATTGAAATATTACTTTCTTTAGCTTTTGTACAATAATTGTAAGTGAAATTACTAATGTTAGAATTCAAGTAACCTATGTTACCTGTTAACAAGTCTTCCTTAAAAATATCAGGTCACCATGTTTTAAATCAGAACAAGAACTCAAACACATATATTATTGTTCTACTAGCTGTAAATTGTGATACCAATTGTGGCGGGTGTTTTAACAATTACGTCGAAAAATAAAATAAATGGTATTATGTTTAGGGTGTGTGGTAACTGATAAATAAGATAATGTTTTACAATTATATTTGTTATTTTTCTCCACACAATATTAAATTGTACACATCAAAAGGTCTAAAAACTTTTTAGTATTTGAGTAATAGCTCTGTGGGCCAATAACTTTTCTTGGTTTTTTTTATGGTTAGTGTATTGTGTTTTCTCAATATTATCACTTAGTATCTAGTGTTGTTATGTTGACAGCTGCTTTCAACCTTGCATTGAATAAACCTGCAACACAGTCATCAATGTTTACATGGCCAAAAGCTGGACTGAACTACTCCGCCAATCTGGCAGTTGATGGCAACAACGGTACAGACTTTGTCGTAGACAAGTGTTCATGCACAGCGGGTGGAGACACAACACCGTGGTGGTCGGTGGATCTGCAGGCTATTTACACCATTAAATCTGTCAGAATATTCAATAGAGGAATTGACAAGTGGGGAGTAGGTAAGGGTACACAGTAACACTGTACAACGAACTACCGGTAAAGTCTACAAGTAACAACATTGTAAAACGACGTCAAGTACATATTACAGCTTTGATTACATCCGTGAAAATAAAACTGGAAAAACCCCTTTATCTATTACTATTTTATTTTTAGCAAGGAGAAAAAAATGGAATTTATGCAGTTTTCTGTATTATTAGTTTACAATTTCACAATAATATATGTGGATTTTTTTTTAATTAGATGTGTCAGACAGGCTGCAGAATGTCACCGTCATTGTAGGGCTGACCGAGTCAGATGTCAACACTCTCTGTGATTTCTTTGCTGGTCCTGGTACTGCGTCAGAGCTGGTCGTCATCGACTGTTCGGCATTACCACAGGGGAGATTCGTAAAGATCTCCATAATTACTGAGTATCTCACTCTTTGTGAAGTTGAAGTGTTTGGATACTCTGTCTAATTATTATTGCTGATATCTTTTATCTGAATGACTCTCTTTCCTACCAATCAATTTCTAGTATATAGATGTTCAGGTGAGGTTAATACAAAACTCTTTATTTAATGATTGCTTTGTTTAATTATAAGACTGCGTGCAGTTGATATAAAATGTAAAGCTTTTTATAGAATATTATCAGGATATTTGATTCAATATTTCATAATTAACTTGAATAATAATTAAACAGTATGTGTTAAGTTTTAATTTGTTGTTGTCTTGTTTGGGGTCAATAAAATATCTGCAGTTATGTTGTTTTTCTTTTTGACCGCATGCTTCGATTTTTTGGTTATAACAGTATCAAAATTGATCTCTTTTCTATTTAAAAAAATAATGTCATTTCTTCCAGTCAGTTAAAACGAAAAAAATTAGTCACCACGTACATGTGCATTTATATAAAATCAATTTCAATTTAGAGTTTTATTACTGTCCGCTCCTAATAAAATTCAGCCGCTTTGTGTTTGCAGTTTTTTTAATTTCAATTTTATAGAACAAGTTAAGAAAAGGGATTCAGTAAAGTTTTGGAAACAGTACATACAAAAATTTAAAAAGATTTTGTTAAACATTTTAGCATGGTATCAAGTTAATGTGAAGAAGTGTTAATTCCCGTGCTTGCGCGAGATATCAAGTAGTTCTTCGTAAAATGTCAAAGTAAATAAAGCATTTGTTTTGAAATTAATATGCGCTTAAAACCAGCAAGTTCTTCTTGGCTGGATGCAAAAATATCTACTGATATGTCTCAGATCTTCAACTTCTAAAATGTTTATCTTCTTTCCTGATACAAATGATTCCCTATGCTCGGTAGTTCGAGACATAAAAAGTCAAAATACATGTACTAACCGACAATTTAACTAATAAATATTTACCTAAAATGTTTGTTTACAATGTTAAATAGATTAATTTTAAAGACTATATTTAGATAAAATAAACCGTATCCAAAAAAAAAAAAAACAACAACAAAAAACAAGGTACAAACTAAAGACCTTGTATGAATATGTCTAACTTATTAAAATTCAAATGTTACATAACAAGGATACATTGAATCCATAAAAATTACTATCATCTTACCAAAGAACAAGCGTTCTGAGAGTATTGCATAAGCAATACACGTCCCCTACCGGTTTGTTGAAATTGTGTTATGCAGAATATCGAACCCGAACATTAAAAAATTGGTATATAAAAAATTAATTTTCTCGAAAATATGTCAACCAGACGCTACGAAAGTGTAAACTTGATCTGTAGTTTGACATTTTGAAGCTGTTCAGCAAAATTCATATTATTCCTCAAACGCATAAACAAAAAAAGTGTGGAAAACTGAAGTGGGACAGACATACGGAGCGACTGACGGACTGACGGACGCAGAGGAAAGCTATAGTCCCCTCCGGTGAAAACCAGTAGGGGACTAATAACTAGAATTTGTATTGTAACTTGGTTAATATTGTAATCTTGCACACAATATACCCCATTTAATAGCTATAGATGAAGAATTAAGATTCCTCTGGATCACTAATTTGACAGCTAGCAATGCAGAACTGCCAGGACAGAATATGTATTAACCGATTTAAGGTGATATAAGACACTTGTCAATATTTATGTGGATAAAAATGCGTTATAATCAAAATTCTTTCATGACGATGTTTTATAATTTTAAAATTTTACAATACATGTATTTGGCCAATTTTTTTTTTTTTAACTTAAATAAAATATAGAAAAGCTCCAGCAGGATTTGAACTCTCTACTTACGGACATTTAGTTAACGCACTAACCCATCGATCTTCACTGTTGGGTAACATTATTTATTTATTTATTTTTTTTTTTTGGGGGGGGGGGGGGTATTATATTCATAGTTTATTGTTTATTTCAATAGGGAGTGCATCACAATATGCAGGTATCCTGTACCACCTTAAGACTGAAATGTGTCCTTTACATAGCTATTTACCTAATAAAATAGTGCAACAGGTTTTAAAGATTTAAGTCCTAAATATACATGCATGTTACAAATAACTGATCTCTGTTTGAAGTAAGAACACAGGTCTGCAGGCCGCATTAGCGGGTACTTGTTTTACCCAGCTCTTTGGTTAGATGGGTTTCACGTGGTGTACATACCAGTATGTGTTTTCCATTTGCAGAAAAGCATTAATTACCATGCATAAACGTGTCTTTTGTGATGATCAGCTTAATGGATTCATATTGTGTTCTAATTGGATTATCATTATGATGTTGAACAACACAGGTAAGCATAAAACATGTAGTAGCACAATATCATGAGACACCGGTATACATAAGTTTTACTTTCACTTTCTAAATATGTGATCTCCGTATCATCATCTTTTGATATTTAAATAAGGTTATCATCGTTACCTATACTGTCGCATTTGAACAGTTGCTTAATTTTTTTTTTTTCATTTGTCAGACTTGCACTATTGAGTTGACCCCATATTGACACTGTGACTCTGTGTATTATATGTATGTTATTGTAGAGTCATGTTAATACGAGCTATAATATGAAGGAAGGGGTCTTTTTTCTTAATTTATGATGATGCATCAAATATAATGTAGGCTATGACCCTTTGGAATTGTCCAGTGAAACAGGAAAATACCAAGTATCTTGAAAACTGTTGAGATCTCCACCCCTTAACCATAGGCCATATATCATAATTCTTGTTTCTAATGTGTACATGACCCTAAGAAGTTGTCTTTAACCCAATTTATAAAGCAGTTTTCAAGATCGTACTGTGCATTTAGAGAAACATACCAATCAAGAAATGATTTAAAATTTGCTACTGTACACATGTAAGAATGTACAAAGACTCCGAATCTTTAGAACCAGGTAATTTTTTTGGAGGGGAGGGGTTGGAAAATAGGCATTTGATTTAATCATTTATTGTTAAATGATTAAACCTGAATATTATTTTGTTATTGATCTTCAGGTAAAAAAAAAAAGACTTCTGATCATATCTCCGTCAATAGATCATTTTTCTATTAAGTGTTATGTGATGTTTTTAAAACATATTAAGGAGTTTTTTTTTTACCAGTTTATCAACTTTTTTTTAGATCCCAAATTATATTTTGATTTTGATAGATCATTCAACAATTAAGAAAAGTGTAAATGTAAGTTTTTTCTTTATAATTTTAAGGATTAATAAATGCAAGTTTTTTTGTTTTTTTTCTAAGAAAAATGTCATTTTATTTACAGTTTAATGAGGGATACATGCATCTATCAAGAATTTTTTTCCGGAGGAGGAGGAAGGGGGGGGGGGGGGGGGGCAACAGTTGACACATGCAAAAAACTAAATATTAAAAGGACCTTTGTATCTATTTTATTTTTTGATTATAATTTAAGACATTTTGGATTTAGATACTTCATAGTCTGATATACAAAATCGTAAGGGACAACTTTGTTCTATCTCTTGCTGTTTTTGATATATTAGACTTCAAACTATGAAAAAAGGGGGGATGAAAAAACTAAAAATTGAAATAACCACCAATTTCTTTAATGAGGACCGAAAAATGTTTTAAAAAAACTGTCATAATTATCATATCTTTAAGGTTTTGTTTGAACCATTAAGAACTTCCGGTTTTATAAGTTGATAAAAAAAATCGTCTATGGGTGTTTTAATGTTTAACTGAATTAACGCGTGCCACTTTTTCTCAACCAGTTTTCAAGTAATTTTTTCATATTTTATATTTTTATTGAGGGACCTAATTTGCAGACCAGAAAATGTTTTGGGATAAACATTTTGAAAGATAAGTGATCTAGAGGGCTCAAAGCTAAAAACAACCCTTTAGCTTTATCATTTTTATTTTTCATCCGATTTTTAAAATCTTTGCGGTTTTAAGTTTTGAGTAAAGAGTACAACTTAAAAATTATCGTCCGTGGGGCCATTTTTTGACTTCTTATAGGAGTTTTAAGGGCGTGAATATTGCAACGTTTTAAAAGTTGAAAAAGTGATTTAGAAAGAGTTATCTCGCTTTGCTCAAAGAACGTGGAACATTAATACTCTAGGCATACATGTACCACGTTTTCTATTTGAGAAAGGAATACTTACTTTTTATGATTTTTTGGAAATAATCTTTTAGAAATTAAAAGTATATTTACTTTTAAAGTTCTGAAGTTATCTTTTTTTGACATTGCATTATTTACAAAGTTATCTTTTTTTTGACATTGCATTATTTACAAAGTTATATTTCTAATAGGGAACTCATTATACCAAGGCGGTGACGAATTATTAAATAAAAAATAGATTTTTATTACATTACATAGACATTTACAATCAAAAAAGGGAAAGGGGATGTCGAAAAGCCCTTACTTTTTGTTGAAGACAAAAAAAGTTCTAGTTTCCTTATTTTCATATGAATTTTTTACATGCTCCCAAAAAGTAGGGGATAATTCAATTTCTTATATGGAAATTTAAAAAAAAGTTTGTTTCTGCGATAAAAAGTGGGGAGGGGGGGGGGGGGCAGGGTTTTCATAATATCTCTTTGACACAAACATTTTTCTATAGTTTTCAAAATGTGAACATTCTAAAATATAATGAAATTCATCCCCAATACTTTTAGAGTCACACATTGTACTTTTTTCTTAAATTGTTTTCAATATTATGCCATCTACCTGTTACTATGGAGAATCGGTGATTACAAGCATAGGCGTCGGAACGGGGGGGGGGGGGGGGGGGGGGGGGGGGGGGGGGGGGCTAGAGAGGCTTAGCCCCCACACTTATTTTTGCAAAGTTAGACACAACCATTGCCCACATAGCATTATAGAGGGTTGAGCCCCCCTCCCCCTCCACTTGTTCTCGCAGTAAACATAATTATTCACAAATATACCATGAAAAGATTAAAATATTGAGAAGTTAGAGTCATAGTGTATATTAGCGCCCCCCCCCCCCCCCCCCAAACTAAGATTTTCATGATTATGGGATAAAGGGTTTTTTTTTTTTTTGCTCGTCAAGAATTCTGAGGATTTGTCCAGCCCCCCCCCCCCCCCCCCCCCCCCCCCCCCCACACACACACTTTCAAATTGTTTCCGACGCCACTAACATGTTCGTAATTTTGTAAACGTGATCCATAGACATTATAATATGCAAGTTATGGGGTAAACTGCAGACTTGGTAGTTCAACCCATAGACTTAAGTATCACTGCCACATGTGTACAAGTTGCTGTCTGGAACGAGACTGTGAGTCTTAACTCCACAAACCTGACAAAACTTAAGGTAAATAATGCATTTACTTTTAAATACACATGATAATATCCCGCACAAGCATTGGAATTGCCAGATGTTCACACATTTAAAAAAATGATACAATGCTTATTATGATCTAGAACCATATTTTTGTTCATTTTGTAAACACACACTCAATATCATTCAGCAAACATATGATTATATTATGGTCAGGTCTCAGAGATTCGGAACTTAAAAATGCAAGTAGGTATAAATATGAAACTACCAAGGACTTTGATTCTTTAAGAAAAGAAATTGAATTAGCTATTGAGCTATTGAATTAGAGATTTCAAATTCCAAAGCAAGTTCTAGGACCTCTGTTCTTCATAATCCAATAACAAGTTTCACTGATACTACCTTAGAGAATATCTTAAAGAAAATTGAAAAAATGGATGCAAAAATGACTACTTTTGAAAACACCTTATCAGAAATCAAACAAGAGAGAGGAGAGCAACCCAACAGAGGAGGAAGAGGTCAACGTCCATTTTGGCGAGGAAGGGGTAATCAAGGTAGGTACAACAGCCAGGAGCAACGATCAACTTCCTATCAACACAACAATATGGTAGACAGTCAACTCCGCAAGGATATCAACAATGGTCGAGTTGTACAGATTCCATGAACAGTAACAGATCATATGAGACTCCAGGTCAATACAGCAGAGGATACCGTAGCAGAGGATATTCCAATAGAGGATATTCCAACCGAGGAGCAAACAGTTCAGAAAGAAAAAAACTAGATTATGTCTGCATTAAGGAGCAGATAGCAGACACAAGTGTAGAACCAAGCTCCATCAATATTGAAAATCATTTTAAAAGCATATCAAATGATCCAGCAAGAGAAAAGTGTGCAAACTGTAGGCAAACTGGACATTCAGATTTATACTGTAGAGTTGGAACAGATCATTTAAAGTGATTTTGCAACCAGGAAACTTCAAAATCAAAATCTTATCAAGAAAACATCAATAAATGTACTTTAGTTGGTTCAACAAATGAGGTCTCTGTTACTATATATAATTATCAAACAACAACACTTGTTGATACTGGATCTTCAATTTCAACAATTTGTCAGAGTTTTTATGAAAAAAGGTGTATAATATACAACTGCAATCTTTGTCAAATATTTTTAATATCTACATGTAGAGTGTGCAGATGGTCAATCATTACACTACTTCATTCAGTTATATTCGTTACATACATATATTATATATACGGTTATATTCAGTGTTGGTATCGACAACAATCAAGTTTGTGTAGATGGTTTATTCCTTATTGTACCAAACACATCATATAACAAATGTGTTCCCCTTTTAATCGGATTATCTCTGTTCTAATGAATCTAGTTAAGGAATCGCATGGTCTTAGGTACTTACAAGAAGCAAATGTATTTGCTCCATGGCACCTTGCATTTAGATGTGTTTCTTTAAGAGACAAAGAGTTACAAAGACACAAGAATGTTCTAGCTTTAGTTAGACAAGCTGAGTCATCTAGAGTTACTATTCCCCCAAATACAGATATTGTAGTCAAAGGGTATCTACATAAAGAACTTCCATATCAACCAGTTTGTGCGTTGTTACAGACAACATCTAAATCAAAGATACCTAAAGACTTATATGTGTCTCCTGTACTTATATTATATCACCATAGACAGAATGGAATAGTACCTGTACATATTAGTAATATTACTACAATAACTGTTACTTTGACTCCACATGCTTTACTCTGTGAAGTTCAACCAGTCAGTGTTGAGAATTTTACATCTCTTAAAGATGATTGTGTGTCCAAAGAGGTTGATATCATGGAATTAACATTCCAAAAGATGAACTTTCCAGAGACAATTTACAAAAACTGACCGAGTTGATATATAACTTCAATGACATCTTTTCAAAAAGTGAAACAGATATTGGCTATAGCAAGTCAGTAAAGCATAATATAGAATTATCCAATGAAATTCCATTTAAGTAAATGTATCGTCGAATTCCCCCATCAATGTTTCATGAGGTGAGAAATCACTTGCAACAGTTATTAAGTGCAGGTATAATTCGACGTTCACATTCTGTCCAATAAAGGAACATCAAGTTATATGGAATAACTAGGCAAAATAACAATGATAACAACAATGAAAAAAAAGAAAGCAAAGAAACCTGCTTTGGTTTCAAATTGAAAAACAGGAATCCTTTTCATCTACAGCATGTACAATTAGTGGCTTTACAGGAAAATTCTGGTTCCATGTTATTGTAGTCTCTATATTCTTTTGACAATATCGTGCATCTTTTGTGTTGAGCTTGAGTAAGTGTGATTCAGGTTGTAGAATGTGTCAGAAGTTTGCTGAACATATGAATTGTTACAAAAATGATCTTCAATATTTAAGTCAGAAGTATTCATAGATGTTGGTGTGTTAGAATCCCCATTACTCGGCAATGGGCAAGGCACATCTTGTAAACAGTCTGTCAAATCTGATAATTGTGATGAATCAGCTATAACTGTTTGTGTAAAACTGAATGCTGTTACTTCAAACACTTGATTTAAATGTCTTTCTTGTAAATGTTGCAAGATTTGCAGAACAGTAGAGAATTCCAAGAGAATTGCATAGCCATTAGCATCTGTTTGTCCACTTTCATTACAAGCATGCGAATCAAATAAATAATAAGAATTTGACACTTCATCATAAAATAAAGCAGTTGTATAATCAGCAAATGTTGCTAACAGATAATTAGATCCAGAAAATCCCATTAACAAAGCCGTTTGCAAATTATGACTACCTGCACATGGGTTACTCTGTCTACCCACAACACCAGAAAAGTTTTGATGTGGTGCAATTATATAGTCTATATTAGAACTCAGAAAATTTGATATAGATTGTGGAAGTTCGTTATGCTGCAAGTTTCTTGGGTGTGCTAGACATAGGCGATTACGAATAGTGTTTACATATTCATCGTTCCCTCTATATATTATATTATCAATATCATCAGTTGTCCAAAGACTACCCAATTTGATCGTCGCCAAACAAAGGGCCAGAAAAGCAATGGCAGTACACTGTCTACCGGCAAATTCCCCGGAGAAATAGGGATATCCTTGATGAATTCTACCCCTCAAAATTCGACCCATATTGATATTTATATCAATTTTCTTTGCAGATAAAATAGTTATGGACCTATGTATAAAGAAAAAAATATTACATGTTTATATCAATTATCTCTGCAGATATAACGTTATACCTATAATATATATATATATATATATATATATATATATCTATATATATATATATATATATGACTGAGTATCATCAAGAGAAAAATATTACATACCAGAGTCTGTTTGGTCCGTCTCCGCCATATTGTTAGCTATCGCTTGTGATTCGGCGTAAATTTTTCGCGCGTAAATGTCGTCTCTCTGCTCGGATTTTTTCGTATGGTAATTGACCAATGAGAAATTATCTTTTTTGGCTTCGACGTAAAATTTTCCCGCTTAAATGTCGTTTCTTTGTTTATAACAATCGGGCTTTTCCGTCAACAAAGGAAAAAATAAAAATATAAGAAACTAGAGCATAGCTCGTTGCAAAGCAACGAGTGGGTCTTCCGGTAATGTCGGAAGTACAGCTGGAAGTTCCTGTAAGAAGCAGAGCTCTTAAACCAATAACAAGAGTAACTAAAATAAAAATATGAAAAAAATCGAATATTCCTGGTACGACTTAACAAAATACGAATGATTTTAAGTACGACTTAACAAAAACCTTTCCGATTTTAAGAACGACTGAACAAAAAAAATCCGAATGTGTTCAGGTACGACTTAGCAATTATTTTTGGTACGAGTAAATTTTACTTGGAACATTACGCTATTTTTTAAACCAAGGCCGCGGAATCAAAATTTCCGGAAAAATCAATTTTTAAACCCCGATATCTCTGTAATGCATCGTCCGATTTCAAAACGGCTTTCAGTGTTAGATTCAGCCTAATAAGCTCTACAAAACACATATTCTTTTTCGATTTGATCAGAAAATTCATTCTTTCGAAAAATGTGTTTCACTTCCGGTTTCGACCGGAATGACAAAATACATTTTTTTGGTCAAATGCCATAAGTAAATCCGCAGATTTACAATCACAGAAAAATTTCAAGTCTTTATAAACAACCGTTTACTAGAAAAGTCCTGGAGAAAATCACTTTTTGAAATTTTAAAAATGACGTAACTAGAAAACGGAAGTGATTTAATGACTGAAACTGTAAAAGCTTCAAGGGACAAGAATTTAACATAATCTCTGAAATTTTCTTGCAAATCGGTTGAATAGTTTTTGAGATATAAAGCAAAAAAGAAGTCAGAAGGAAAAACAAGAAGATTTATAACTAGAGCAGAGCTCGTGGCAAAGCCACGAGTAGGTCTTCCGTTGTTGCTGCGAGTTGAAAATTTAATATGATTTGGTGTCAAACGATTATAATGACTAATGACTAAAATTTCACTTCTGCTTTTGTTATAAAAACGTGTTGTGTATGAAAGCCTGTATAAAGACAGGAAGAAAATGTTTTACGAAAACTATTTGTCGAACACAGTTTGTGTAATTGTTTTGAAAACTCTTTAAAGCCCTGTCACACCAAGTTGCGTTCCCAGGGCGTGTTCACGGCGTTGTAAAATTCATGGAATTCGTAGATCGCAAGGAAAATTTACAATTGAAAATGTCACGGCATCCTGATGGCGACTGAGGCGTCCTTACTGAGCTCCCAACTACATTTCCACAGAGTTCTACTTGGCGATTGACTGCGCTCCCGCTGGGTATCCGCCGAGTGCTCATGACGTGCTAGGAGTTTTTACCACACGTCCACAGCGTGCCCTGCGTGCACATGCGCTGTCACGGCGTTCTAAAATGTTCTAGGATATCCCACCGCGGCGAACGAAGATGCCGTTGCATTGTTACGGCGCTGTAGGAGACTCTAGTTCGTTTATCATGGCGTTTTACATTATTCAATGACGCAGCGGGATCGCCGTGAGGACGCAGCTCCAGTGTGACAGGGGTTTAAACAATGAGAAGTTGAATGGCGAGTTAAATTTTTAAGGGTAGCAAGGATTGTTATATATATACATGTATTCATGATTCATGTAAGGAAATGCACGCAAAAAAGGGCATAAAAAACACGTAACTTCTGTAATTAAATCTTTCTTATATTTTGAAGACTACGTGCAAGATTGAAATTGTTGCGTGCTGTCAAAATTTGGTTAATAGCCAAATTTGATGGCATCTCTGAAAATTTGTTCAGGGCTGATATTTGATAATACGAGTAGACTTGAACATTTAAAATAATAATCAGCTATGAAAGATCATCGGGATAATTTATGCATAAGTGAGCGTCTAAATTTTACATCTGATATAGAGACACCGTTATGTGACTTAAAATTAAATGACATTATTTACAGAAATGAATATTACTTCTCTCGACGATGCAATAATATGCAAAATACCTTTTTTTAAGTCAGTTTTTCTACTTTATCGGATCATAAGTAATTCTCTCGGAGAAAGTTTACGTATGTATTTTGAAAAAAAAAACCGGTAAACTTCAATAAAAATAAGCGAAAAATTTAGGTGTTACGGGTTTTATTTTCAGTCACTTAAATTAAATGTGACAAAGGGGCATATTTGGTTGGAATTTTGGGGTAACATGTACATGAAGTAAATTTGATGCAAGTTCCCTGTTTGTTTTTTGTTTGTTTTTTTTTTTTGCTTTTCTCTGTTTTATCATTAAGATATATATAAAAATACGTCACAAGCAATATTTGCCTTCTGTATTTCTCTGGTAATTTAATAGATTGTGTATTCATTGTTGACATAAAATTAGTATTCCACTGGCTGTAGCTAACCTTGTAAGTAAATTAAGTTGCATGACAACCTCATACCACACAACTTCAATAAAACTTTTTTTTAAATCAATTTTCATATAATTAGAATCAATTTTCATATAATTAGCAATAAAGAAAATCCCCAAGAACACATGTCCATCTCACTGAAGTGTAACTTTGAGAAGCGCATATATTTTTTGGAGGCAATTATGTCACTATATTATAGTCTGTAAGTCAAGTGAACTAATCTGTCCACACTTGCAATACTTTGATGATTTCTATGGCGACCGCCTGCATAGCATAATGTAGTCGTATTTCATATCATCTAATCCAAAGAACAAATTACCTTTGACTTAAAACTTTTTATTATAATATATATAATCCTGTTCATAACTATATAATAATAGAAGTTTAGCGTGTTCATCAGGTCAATTTATTATAGCCACATTCTCAGATTATGAACTCGCACCTTTAATGTGAAAATGAGAGTCTTATTGTTTGATAATTGACCACTTTGAAGAAAGCACCCTGCGAACTGTTGATTAATTACATAACAATTGATGATTTGCAGCCTTAAATAACCTGGGGCTATATATATGTTCTGAGCTGTGTGCGCTGAAGCGACACAAGATTTTCGGTAGCACGTGGCGATTGAATTTACGCAATAAAGAAAGTCTAAATTTACAAAGACTGACCGAATAAAAAAAACGGGTGGGAAAGAGAAACACCTTCAGGAGAAAATGTTAAACATGAGAAGAAGTCACTATCAAATGATTTTCGACAGATCTGGAATTTTAAAAAAAAAAGAGCACTTGGCAGCGGGGCGGTTGGAGGGCAACACAGAAATAAGTTCGTTTTCACAATGAAATGATCGAACGACCATGTAGAAACACTACAGAAGTTATTTTTATGTGACCGATAGAATCTAAACAAAACTTGTTTCAAAACTCAAGTGAATATTCTTTAAAATAATCACCGAATGCCTCAATTTAGGGCATTCTTTTATCGTGCCAGCACCTACTGCAAACATGTAACATGGAACTTTGATCATAATTTGATTTGATTTTTAAATTACCTTGTACGCTGTCGTATAAATCAATGCTAAATCAACTGCACGAGTAACATAAATTCATCTGTTTACCTTAAACCAATATAAAAGTTGAAAAATTAATCAAAATAGTTGCGTTTATACAAAATACCAAACATGCACGCGTGATAAGGTAAATGTAGAAGATGTCACTTGCGCGGGATCTCCTCGGCCATGTGCAAGGGATGATCATTATTTAAAGGTTTTAATATTTGTGTGTGTGTTTTTTTGTTGTTGTTTTTTTGTTGATTGAAAACATTATTTGTACAGTTTTTAAAACATTTAAGACTTTCAAACCAACCATTCAAATATGTCTGGCAAGTATTTCCGATTTGGAGTAATATCCCTTTTATTAATTTTCAGAACGACTTTTTAATTTACTCTCCAATGTTTAATTTAAACAAATACAAAATGAACAAACTTTTATAACATATAATTAAAACAGTGTACAGTGTATTTACGGCTATATAAACTCAAACAAGTTCATATTCATGTAAGTGTGCGGGTGCGAATCTTGTGTATTTAATTAGATAACCGTTTACCGCTAGGTAGTGTAGCCGCGGATGATTTCCTCGGCCGCGGGCGAACAATAGATTACGTAAAGATCGATTGAACCCATACACACGCACAGCTCAGAACCTAGGAAGATTTGAAAAGTTTGCAATTTAATGACTAATATCTATCAAATAGAAACTTTTTTTTTTACTTTAAACCCACAATTGATCTATATGGCTGATATTGCATTAGATTGAGAATGGCATTGCTTTTATTAATTAACTGAACGATTTTTTAATTGACACCCTATCGTTTAATCCAATTGAAGAATAAACCTTTATGTGTACGTAATCAAAACTGAAACAATTCTTCAGTTCGAAGCTAAATTAACTCATATATGAGAGACGCAACGCTCGTGTATTGGATAACCGCTGACCGCTAGGTAGTCCAGCCGCGACCATGGTGACCGATTTTCTCGGCCGCGGGCGAGGGATAGCTTACGTAATAATACGCACACAGCTCTGATTCAAGGTGGATTTTAAATGCATGCAGTATGATAACTAAAATGTAATGCATAGAAATTTTTTTCAATACATATATTGTGTTTTACTAGAGAAGAAAAAGAATGTTTTGTTTTCCGATTCTGGTCTTTAAGGACTGTGCACCATATAAGCAACAAGGACTTAAACTTCGGAATTCTTTGAAAAAAAATAAATAAAAAACAGCATGTGTTCTATTTTTTTTCTCATGAATTAAAGCCTCCTGTATAAACCAGCATACTTTCTGTGGTCACTTTATGCAAGTTTTAAGCACAAAGACTTTCGTTAAGTTGCCAAATGAAAACAGGTACATGTTAACATGTAAAGTTTTTTACACTCATACTACACAAATCACTTACAAAATAACATTATAACGACCTTTATCAGATCCCAACAAACAACTTTTCCAACGACAGCCATATCGAAATCCTAACCGTTTATGAGTTATTCAGCAAAATCTTATAAGGGCTACTGGCCCTTAATTTAAGTGGCCAGCCCTTTTTTATTGGTGTCAAATGAAAGCCCTTAACATTCTGCACAACTTTTGTTCTATATGTATATAGGAAATATTTCAAACTAAAAAGTTACGAAGCTAAAACATCAGAAAGTTTTTGCTATTTTTAGAACATAGATTTCGATTGATTAATTCGAGTGGAATAATTGGAAAAAACTAAAATACAAAAATCAGAGGACAATATACAAAGTGTCAATAATAAAGATTTTTAACTATAAATTATTTGCTACGGACCATTTCGGAGCCTTTGTCTGGAAACTAATGCCCCTAATATTTTAGAAAAAGGGAAATAACTCAAAACCGGAAGTTGCGATTTCAATTCTTTTTGTGCTCTAGCAACCTTATTTAATTTACAATATACCGTGACAATTTGAACGAAATCGGATGACAAACAAATAAGTTATTGAGGATTTAAAAACGTCTAGAAGAAGAAAAATAACTAGAGCAAAGCTCGTTGCAAAGCAACGAGTGGGTCTTCCGGTAATGTCGAAAGTAAAGTTAGAAGTTCCTGTAAGAAGCAGGGTTCTTAAACCAACAAACGTAAGACCAAAAAAAATCGAATTATTCTTGGTACGAGTTAACAAAATCCGAATGATACCAAGTATGAATTAACAAACCTTATCGATTTCAAGAACGACTTAGCAAATACAAATCCGAATCTGTTAAAGTACGATTTAACAATTATCGAATAATTTTGGGTACGAGTTAATTTAACTCTGAACATAAAACTATTTTCTTAACCAAGAATGTGGAATCAAAATTTCCGGAAAAATCAAATTTTAAACCCCTTTATCTTTGTATTGCATCGGTCGATTTTAGAACGGATTTCAGTTTTGAATTATGAATAATAAGCTCTTATTTTCTGTTTTATGATTAATAACTAATTATCGCTAAAAAATAAGTTATTATGAAAAGACTTTGTAGCACTTTTGACCCCTTATTTGAGGGACTGGCCCCTTTTTCTTGATATCAAATGAAAGGTCTTGTAAATATAAACATATTTTGTTACACAAGTATTCACGAATTGTTAACCGTTCTAGAGATATTCGAACAACAGTGTTTTAGGGGCCGACCCTTAAACTCCTTACCAGGGCCACCAAAAAAATATTTTTAGATCCCATATCGTTAAGAACATTATTTTGAGCAACTTTTCTTCTACAAGGCTTTTCAAAATATTTCTCCTTTTCTAGATATTAATGACCAAATTTTAAGACATCTGGCCCCTTGAAACCCCTAATTACGTATCATATGTCTTAGGTATGGTACCGTATGGATAAACAGATGTACAATGAACATTTTTGGTTCTATAATTGATAACAAATTATTTTTCAATAAAGAGTTATTATAAAAGACTTTAGAGCCCTCTTGGCCCCTTTTTTGAGGGGCCAGCCCTTATTCCTTGATATCAAATAAAAGGTCTTGTAAATATAAACACATTTTGCTCACCAAGTGTTCAGAAATTGTTGACCGTTCTAAAGATATCTGAACAATTGTGTTTTAGGGGCCGACCCTTAAAATCCTTACTGGGGCCACCAACAAAAATTATTAAGGTAGCATATTGTTAAGAACATTATTCTAAAAATTTTTTGTTCTATAATGCTTATCAAAATATTTCTCCTTTTCTAGATACTAAAGATCAAAGTTTTGAACTTCTGGCCCCTTGAAGCCCCTAATAACGTTACATATGACTTTGGCATGGTACTGTATAAATAAAAAGATATACAATGAACATTTTTGGTTCTATAATTGATAACAAATTATTTTTCAGTAAAGAGTTATTGCAAAAAGACTTAAGAGCCATTTTGGCCCCTTATTTGAGGGGCCAGCCCCTTTTTCTTGAAATCAAACGCAAGTCCTAGTTAATCTAAACAACTTTTGCTTTACATGTCTTAACAAAATATTTACACATTAAAAGCTAGGGCCGAAAATGTGCGAAAATTTCGTGAAAAAAATTGGTGCCTATTTTTGAGCTCGGGCGAGCTTCGCGGCCTTGCGCATTTTTCAAAATATCAAATAAATAGGATCATCTACAGACATTCATCTACTATCCCTGAAAGTTTCACGTTTCTATCGCAATTAGTTTTTGAGAAGTTACGTGGACAAAATGGTCCTTAAAAATTCACTAAATCCTCAAAATCTCGAACAGGAAGTGACGTCATCAACCAGAAATTTTATAAAATCAAGTATATTTGATGCTCAATGTGTCCTGTAAATTTCGTGCAAATCGGTCATGTAGTTCACGAGAAATAGCGTTCGAAAAAAGTCAGAAAAAAAATAAAAAATAAAACTAGAGCAAAGCTCGTTGCAAAGCAACGAGTGGGTCTTCCGTTAATGACAGAAGTAGAGCTGGAAGTTCCTGTAAGAAGCAGACCTCTTGAACCAATAACAAGAGTAACTAAAATAAAAAGATGAAAAATCGAATTATTTCTGGTACGACTTAACAAAATCCGAATGATTTTAAGTACGACTTAATAAAAACCTCTCTGATTTCAAGAACGACTTAACAAAAAAAATCCGAATGTGTTCAAGTACGACTTAACAATTATTTTTGGTACGAGTTAACTTTACTTTGAACATTACACTATTTTTTAAACCAAGGACGCGGAAACAAAATTTCCGGAAAAATTAATTTTTAAACCCCGATATCTCTTTATACATTGTCCGATTTTAAAACGGATTTCAGTGTTAGATTCAGCTTGATAAGCTTAATAAAACAAATATTCATTTTTGATTTGATCAGAAAATTTATTTTTTCAAAAAATTAGTTTTACTTCCGGTTTCGACCGGAAGTGACGGATTTTCATTTCCAGCCTTATTGCACATGTAAATTGCCAAATTCATAACTACAGAAAATTTCAAGACTCTATCTTAAAGCGTTTTTGATAAATGTCGCGGACAAAATGACTTTTTTTAAAGTTTAAAAATGACGTAACGTCAAAACGGAAGTGACGTTGTTATGGAAACTTTAACATCTTTGAGACATTAGAATTGCACATAATCCCTGAAAGTTTCCTTTAAATAAGTTGAAAACTTTTTGAGTTATGAAGCCGAAAAGGAGTCAGAAAAAAAAGAAAAAGAAAAAAAATAATAATAAAAAGAAACCGAAGAATAACAAGAGGGTCTTCCGTTGAAAACGGAAGACCCTAATAATAATAAGGAAAAGAAACAATAGAATAACAAGAGGGTCTTCCGTCGGAAACGGAAGACCCTAATAATGAAGAAGAACCATCAGAATCAGTACAAGGTCTTCCGTTGGAAACGGAAGACCTTAATAATAAAAAAAACCAATAGAATAACAAGAGGGTAAACGGAAGACCCTAATTATATCAGTGTGGTACTGCATTGTATCAATCGCTTCATTCTTGACTTTCCAACATGCTAAGCTTTTTTTTCTAAACTTTTCGTAGGAAGTTGGTGTATAGCTATGTTACACCGGGTTTTCCCAAAACATTTCGGAGGAAGTTATATATGTTTTACCGGGTGATGTCTACAATCCTTGTATCCATGACCTAAGATTCTTGTTCTTTTATGTGTAGGTTAGACAATGAATTAAATTCGGATGATATCTTCTTCTTTTTTTAATGAAAAACGAAATTGTCATCGTACAGTCTATCTATAGTAGTTTTCCCAGAATGCCCGACCGTGAACTCGAGCATGCGTATTTCAGAGGTATAGACTAACGTAGTTGCTAGCCCTCGAGAGCGCTAGCAATAACTCTACGAATGATTCTAAAATGAAATTTGATCATTAGAAATGCATTTCTAAAGCATTGTAAATAATAAAAACATAAAAGTAAAACTTGACCAAAATCGTGACCATGCCCTTTTAATAGTAACGAGGACATTCCGTTTGACTCCACCTGTCGCATCGACATAGGAGCTATCATGTATCCGCGCGGTGGTACAGGTTTAAAAATGGTCAACATCGATGCAGATATAATTTTAAAAAATCCATAGTGCAGATAAAAAATACCGATAATATATGCCTGTTAAGAGCAGCTGTTGTGGCATTTTGCTGTGTTTGTAAAACGAGCAACGACGAATATAGGAGAATAAAAAAGAAAGTGGGCGCGTAAGATATAGATTCGGCAGGAATCTGGGCGCTCAAGAAGAGTGAAAATTTCATCGATTAATTTTGCACATTTTCCGAATTATTACCGTCATTTGGTTTCTGTTGGACGCAGAATGGGTAGAAAAATGTTTGAAATACAAAAGGTTTTGTCATAATATGGAGCTAAATATAACAACACGGCGGAATTGATGCAAAATCGTACTTATTTACAGCTGTTTTAAATGATTCTGATGTCTCTGGGTCTTTTCTCCACAAATTTGAAACTTGTAAAGATGACATATTTCAACATTAAAAACGTCGCTTTTTAAAAAAAGATGGAGAGATGACCCAGAGATGAATAATAATATACTTTTTCAAACTATTTTTGGAGGATAATATAAAAAAAAGCCCAGAGATATGACAATATTGTCTCCAACACTACTTTATACCCCAATTTCAAAGTCTCACATGGCTCACTGGTTTCGTTCTGGATTTTGAAGACATTCACGAAGTGTTTCGGGTTCAAATCCTGCTCGAGACTCAAATTATTTTTTTTTCCTTTCCTTTTTAAATGTATGTTGGTATAACATTATGTGGAATTATAATAGAATACCGGTATATTTTAATTAGTCATTATTGATTTCTGCCGTATGAACACTTTTCTGTTCTTAATACTAGTTTATAATGATATACAGTATAATTCAATTAAAATATATATGCATGTGTATTAAAATTTCCAATATAAAGTTTTATCGGTTTACCCCTCATTTCCCTTTTCAGAAAGCTTGTGAGTTTTATTCAATAGCCAGAATAGACTTGTACTTAAACTCTCAACATAATATAGTTTGACAAATCGATTTTTGTTCGATCAAACTTGTACATAGCATTTTGAGGATATAGACATTTAAACCCCAATTGGTTCGTGTCGATGGTTCCTGCAAAATCACTATCTTGTGCGCCCAGATTCTTTGCATCCTACTCTCACCCCAGCCGAAATTCTCATTCAGTTTGAGAAATGCCCACAGTGGTACTGGATACAAGTGCGCGAAAACTTTGAACATAAACAAGACTCTCTCACTCAAACTGTGTGTCAGTCATTGGGCCCCAACGCAAATATAAATTATGCATCAAACGAGATCATCACATGTGTCTGTGTTGATATTTACATGAGCAAACTTTCCTAGAACACAACCATGTCTACTACAATCCAGGTATTCTCAACACCTTCTAGATTCCATTGTCTTGTTCGTGCTTTTCTTTTGATACTGTAAACATTATAATATATCTTTAAAATTTTGCAAAAGTAGAATGGATCAGTTCTCTAATGAAACATTAAATTTCAATAAAACTTGTCTGATCCAGCGGAGGATGGTTCTGAAAAATTAGGCCGGATTAACCAACATCCGGTTTGGAGGACATTATAGCAAATTAATATAAGTATTATTAAATGCAGTAGGTCTTGATCGTCTATTCTTACAACGTTTTCAATTCTTCTGAAATATATTAGACCTCTTTGATAATGATTACAGTGCCGATTTCATTTTCATTTTTTTATTTGGAAAATAATAATTGCTTAACGAAATTAATACATCGCAAATACCTTTTCGATAAAATCAATATAAGTTATAAATTTTCAAACACCCGAATAACCTGACAAGTGCATGATTCATAAAAAGAAACACTGACCACGCGACAAGTCAACAGGTGGCTGATTTCAAATGCAAGGGAATATAATAAAGAAAGGAGCATTAAGTGTTACCATACAACAAGCATTACAAACAATATCGGCAGTCTTACTCGTGCGGTATTCACAATCATGGTGTGAAAAAAAAACTTGGGGTATAATATGCAATACCTTTTTGATCTAATTTTAGCTAAAACAAAATGCGAATTTATTTATTAAAAGAATTAATGGTATAAACTGAAAGAGTTGATAGTTTTGGATTTATATTCACAGTTGTTTAAATCAATAGCAACGACAGGAACATTCATCGATAATTGAGCAGTAACTATCCCGCATAAGACTGGTCGAAAAGTGGCCAGAATACGAGACATAACTCTCACTAATTATAAGCAGCCGGTTTTTTTCATCGCGGCCGGTTTACAGAATATACAAGATCCGGATTGCACAACATGATAGGGAAATGTCAAGGGACTGACTAATGTCATCGGATTGGACAACATTACAAAATGCACAACATCTGGATTCCACAAGTTTTACTGTATTCATTTGTGGCAAAACACATGCAAACCAACCTTTTTTTTATTTTTCAAAATCAAGTATATTGGTATTAATTTATACAGTTCAATTACAAATTAAGGCATTTCTAGGAACTGAAAAATATGTCTGTCTATCTGTCTGTCTGTAAACTTTAACATTTCCCCCCAAGCCCCAAAATTGTTAACTAAATATACATGTACATACGAATAAATGAACTTAATTTATCACAATACAAGTATCTTCTACTGTGCATATATATTTTACCACCCAAACACTTTAGGTGAGCAGAGACATAAATAGCATCAAAGTTATATTTCGAAATAGGTATCAAATACCACTTCCACACAGTTTCGCGCGCTTGTCATCCTGCAAAGCTCTTACAAGATCGGATGAACTGTAACAAATTTGACGATCATGGCATAACGTCCTACAGCGAAAAGACTTAAAACAGTAAGAATACAGTAGTTCATGAAACAATATGCTTAATCTTTAAACCAAACCTTCATAAAAAAAAAGGAACACAAATTTTAAATTTAACATCCAAACGCGATACGTCCTTTAGCTCTCATCGAATATATAATAAAACGTTTAAGTAAAATTTAATTTCATAAATTTCAATTTTAGTTTATGTTACATTAACGTACACAGATGACTTCCCCTAAAACAATATATATATATATATATATTTATGTTTGTGTGTGTGAGTTGGAACAATACAGTATGCGTATTGAACAAGAAAAGTTTTTAGACTATAGGTATTATTCTCAGTGCATTGATATCAGACCATGTACATTTATTTAACAGATATTTTTTCTAACAATTTTAAGTTTCAAATAAAACTTTTCTATTGAAAACCAGACCTATGCAGCACAGCAAAAAATCTTCCTGCTGGAGCAAACTGCACTTAGGACAACGTCAAGTGGGACGAAATTTGGTAATAGTACGGTATATACTGTGCAGTCACTTTACAGTCAAAATGACGTCATGAGGATTCCCAGATCCCACCCACACAGGTCATAATTGAGGTCACAATCCAAGGGTGACTCTACAGTCAGGGTGTACTCTACAGTCAGTGGTGACTTTACCGTCAAGGGCGACTCTACAGTCAAGAGGGACCCTACAGTCAGTGTCACTTCGGGGTCACATCTGAAGCTTGGGTTTTTCTTTTATTGAATACATGCAACATGGGTTATTTGTATTTGCAAGAAGAGGAATTGTAACTTTTCAAACAGCTGCAGACTATTTTTTAACCTTGTGTTTTCCACTACTATTGAAAGGGATTGTCCCTGACACACCCATGATATACCAGAGACTATAAAAGTCCAAGATTTCTTAATTTTTTTTTACCTTCCAGTTTTTGTATGCATAGAGAAAAGTCACCAATGTGTGTCCGAAAGTAATATATTGCAATAGACAACTTATTTGTTTGTTACCACATAAATTTTGGTGATGAATTTTCATCACCAATTTACATAAATTTTAAAGAAAAAAAAAGAAAGAAAGTTCTCAAAATTTTAATTCTCCAATGTTGACAAGTATAAAAAGAATCTAAGCACACCCTAGTACTCAGAAATTATATTCACAAAAAAAAATATAAAACCCCTCAGTTTTATTTTCACTGATAAGTAATTCACTTCATTTTTAGCTCACCTGAGCTGAAAGCTCAAGTGAGCTATTCTGATCACATTTTGTCCGTCGTCCGTCTGTAAACTTTTTACATTTTGAACTTCTTCTCTAACACCGCTTATCCAATTTCAACCAAATTTGGCACAAAGCATCCTTATGGGAGGGCGAATATAAATTGCAGAAATAAAAGTCCGATCTGTATTCAAAGCGGAGAAAACCCTGAAACTGTAGAAAAAGGGGGGTGCATTTTTAAAAATCTTCTTCTCAAGAACTACCGAGTTCAATTCAACGTAGTCTAGCATCCTTATGGGAAGGAAAATATAAATTGCAAAAATTAAGTGCTAATTCTGTTTCAAATCTGAGTTATTACAAAAATAATAATAAAGGAAAGGCGTGTTTCAATCAATTTAATAGCTTCGGGCTCGGCATACGTTAAAATGGGTAAGCAAGACTTGGCCTGAGCAAAACAAAGGATTGGCAGGTATTAATCTGCCAATCTCATTAAAATTTTGGGATATTTGATGGACCAGTATATTTGTATTCGCTGTAAATATTGCTGCAAAATAATGCGTATTTGAAATTGACGATTGCCGATCTGCCCCGGCTTTTATTTTGCCACGGCCCGGGTTTGCATACCCATTTTACCAAGACTCGTATTCCATACTTCTAAAACGAGGTTCTTTGTTTAAAGCAGCCATGACATTATACGAAAAAGGGTCGATCTGACTATGATGAATTTGCTTGCTATGCAACCGTTCGCGTATGAAGGGAAATTTTTGAAACATGCAAAATATATTGGTGCCGATTTTGTGAAGTAAATTAAGGCTAAATATTTCAATGTGTTGACCGTTTTCACACATGACGTTGGTGTTAGCTATTATATATATTTATAGTTTATTTTCGTTTCGTTTTCATTATTTATGCTTTGTAACCTGGAAACTATCGTCTGTATTTCGTGATTTTTACGTATCAAATCAAACAGAGACTTCGGTAAATCAAACAGTTAACTGTTTACCTGCGCAAATTCAGCAAAATCTGATGTAGGGGTACTGAAATACAATTCATTCTATCGGTAATTCGGCATTATCTTTTGCGTAATGGTAAATTAATGCAATAGGTTTTGTTGAGATGCTCGGCATTTTCTCGAGTTTATTCAGTTAAAATAGAGTTTGATATCGCTGACGGAAATATGTAGGTATATACATGTATATATATGATTCATTTCGAAAAAATAAATGGTGTTCTTTAAATTATTTGTTATACATGTAGTGCATGTTTCTTGTGTTTAATTGTTACCCTACAATTTCTATTTACTAACCATATTTGAGTGTTAAGCTTCGAATTATAAGCAAGATACAGAGATTCTTATATGAACTTGACCCTCGATAGTTGAACTTGAAATTTAATATTCCTTTTTAAAATAAAACCTAAAAAAAGTGTTACAACCGTTTGTCAGAATTTTTTGAAAAGGTGAAACACTGCCTGCCATTTGACTCCAGACCGCGTTTTAGACTACGTCTCCAAATAAAAATTCCAGCTCCAGTAAAACTCTGTAGAACTCGGCGAAAATTCATGGGACTGTTCCTCACACTTAAATCTAATTGCCTGCCAAATTTCAAACGAAATGAACCCTATTTAAGAAAGTTATCCACCTCAGCGGCATCGAACCATCGTCCCGAGAAACGAAATTTCAACGCTTCGATATTTGTATCTAATAAATTCATGCTCAAATTTCACTGAAAATCTTTGTTTACATTTCTATCAGCAACCTGTGACGACTTGTGTTGAAGTGCAACGAAAGATAACTCTTCCTTCCCAGACCCCGATTTTAGATGAATTTACATTTTCTTTCAGTTTGTTTATTTTCCCGACTTGGCTGAAATACATGACTGGCCTTAATTCAGTTCCGATTTTTCGTACTTGTAATCCACGAATGCATGACATGTACAGTTAATAGATTTCTAAGCACGTGAATTTCAAATCACAGGGAGAATTCGCATCAGCTGAGCCGACGTGACGTTCCCACACCTTCAAATACCCGCCGGCGACCAGAGTTTGACCTGGCCTGTTGATTTCTTAGTCAACACTATCCGGCCACATTGTTTACAAGCGGCACTGATTTTTATTAATAAACTGGTGAACAAATACTGCCCTCCCAACCAATCGCTAAGCCCATATCTATTCTAAAGGTTCCTATCAATTTTAGATGGACAGAAGAACGCTTCATCTCTTCTTTCTATCATCATCCAAATTGACTACACAACTCAACAAATTTTACCTCCGATCAGATAACAAGCGAAATAGCGTAGTGAAAACACTCTCGCCTCGGAATCTACGGGTACTCGGATCGATACCACTGTGCGGAAACGATTTTTTTTTTCCTTTTTTTTTCGTAAATTGATTTTTCTCTAATTTCTCAATAACTATCAACATTTTCGGGAATTTTTTTAATCATTATGGAAGGTGGAAAGGCCTCTAATTGTTCCGTGAACAATTAGTCTACTAGTTATTCCTTTTTTTTCTTTTTTATTTCAAGAGATGTTGAAAGAATTTTTTCTTTATGTTATTGGCCATTAAAAGTTATAGTACCAAATGACCCTTTGCTCGATAACTCCTAGAACCTACAAAGTTATTGCCCTTGTGTACAAAAAGCTTGTTATCGCTTCTCCTCTGAAACCATAAGAGATAGAAATTTGGAACTTTTACCAATGTCTTTAGTACACTTAGAGGGTTCTTCAATCTATGCATACCGAGAGGATCTGAGCCCCCTTCTAGTAGTTATTGCCCCTGAGAGTATTTACATTTCTATAAAATCACTTCCAACTTTTTTATAATTTGTCATAGAGACTTCGGACCACTTGGGATGGACGCATCTACCTTGGCCAAACAAAATGACATAAAGGTCAAAGGTCAAGGTCATTAAACAATCCGTTAATTAATGAGTTTTTAGATCTCTTTTGTTAAGGTTGGTAGAGAGAAACTTTTTCATGGATGTAGTAGGACATCTAAAGCCATTTTAAAATATAGCCCCTTGGCTCATACATTTGAATAATTACAGAGTTATTGCCCCTATTGTACGAAATGCCTGTTATCGCTACTCCTCTGAAACCATAAGAGATAGAGATTTGGAACTTTTACCAATGTCTTCAGTACCCTTAGAGGGTTCTTTAATCTATTCATATTGAATTGATCTGAGCCCCCTTTCTAGTAGTTATTGCCCCTCAAAGTATTTAGATATCTACAAAATCACATCCAACCTTTTTATTACTTATCATAAATACTTCGGACTACTTGGGATGGAAGCGTCTTCCTTAGCCAAACAAAATGACATAAATGTGAAAAGTCAAGGTCATTTGAAAATCTCTTAATTAATTAGTTTTTAGATCTCTTTTGTTTACGGTAGTAGAGAAAAACTTTTTCACAGATGTGGTAGGACATTGAAAAATATAACCTTTTGACCCCTTTCATGAAACATTTATAGAGTTATTGCCCCTATTGCACAAAATGCTTGTTATCGCTATTCCTCATTAACCATTAGAGATAGAAACTTGAAACTTTTACTAAAGTATTCAGTATACTTAGACGCTTCTTCAATCTATTCATACCGACAGGGTCCAAAGTCCCTTTCTAGCAGTTATTGCCCCTGAAAGTTTCGAACATATAATAAAAAACACAAATAACTTTTGAATCAATAATCATAGATACATCAGACCACTTTGTTTTGAAGCGTCTACCTTGTCTGATGTAAATGACATAAAAGTCAAAGGTCAAGCAATAAAAAATTGCAAACTTAATCGTTTGACACTTTTTTTAATGAAGTAACGCAAAAAAATACTTTATTCTATTGAAGCAATCTTATTTCAAACATAAAAAACAATGAGGTGGAAAGACCGAACAATTAGTCTACTAGTTAGTAATTGTTATTGTTGCTTATTAACAATAGGGGAAAAGAGCAATGATAAGGAGACCGGGTTTGAAATGCATAGAATGTACACGACCAAATGTAAAAATATGTGTTTTGATATGGTCCCAAGCAAAATTATTTCTCGCGTGAAACATTAACCGGAAGTAAATAATGGGATGTAATTTTGAAGATGATCGAGTGACAAAGACCAGCCACCTTTCAACAGTTGCAAGCTCCTCTACATACATGTGTACAAAGGTCAGTAAAAATGACATGTTTGTGTATTCGTGTAAACTCTGTCTAATTGAAATTGATTATGCAACATGAAATGAGAACTACAATGTTATATGTGTATTACATAAGATTAAATACATATAATTTTTGGGAATCTTATCTTGTTGGTTAGTATATAAGATACATATGTGTGAAGATTGTAAAGATATCCCTTTGCATAACTATATATATTAATACGGGCTCTCTTTTTTCATCATCTGCTCTATTATATGTAGTTTTGAGATGTTTTTTTAGGTGAGGAAGCTACCCGGTCTGCTAATGAGCCACAAAAAATGAAGAACACTGATATTCTTGATGTTGAATTTGACTTACCCATATATTTCATTTCGGTTATTTCCATTTTAAATTTAATGTTATTTTAAATTTAATGTAATTGTAATTGAAATATATAAGGCTGTATTTTTATGAGATGTGAAAAAAAACAGAAGCTAGAAAAAAACAAGCAAGTTCGGTAGGAACTTCTTAAAGAAAAACCAAATTGTTGGATAAAAAACACAGTTTTACAAAGTTGAGCTTCAGCACGACAGATCTTACTTTAAACAATTATTATAATGATATAGCTGAGTTTGATGCAGCAAATTGTATATCATATTCGAAGTGTAATTTACTTTTAAAGAATGATTAATCTTTTTACATCTTTTCTTTAAGGTGACGTATCATGGGCCATAGTAGTAGTAAGTGGTATAGTCTGTGAGCTATAGGGGCAGTGACGTCTTATGGACCACACCCCAAAGGTCAAGGACAGTTCCATTAGGTCAAGGTCAATGACAGTCCCCCGGTCAAAGTCCTAACCCATATAGGTCAAGATCAAGTTCCCAAACAAGGTCATATCACCTTCACTTTTTGGGGTCAATAACGACCTTGATAATTAGAACCCTCTCGGGTCACCATCATGATAGAAAGGACAGTCTGTCACTCAAGTTCATCATCAAGGTTCATCAAGGAAATTATCTTGATAAAAGATTTATTGTATTGTCAAACTGAGAGAATTCAATACAATAAACAGTTTTTTTTTAAATTTTAAACAGTTGTGTGTAAGATTAAATAAATGAAGACTTCATCGGAGAAATGAAAACTTTACACGTTTTTTCTCTGGTTCTCCGTACTTGTTCGTAAGATAATTTATAATTATTTCACTCTGCTGCAAATCCATCGTCATCCGCTTCTGCAAAGATTTTAATACTTGGAATTCTCTCGAAGCGACGACCCTAGGCTCTGAAAACCTCTTTTATAGCGCTTCAAACTTCTTTTGATTTTTCCTCCTTTTAAAATAAATAGAATAAAATAAGTCCATTTTGAAAATAATAAACACGAGAAGATATTGAATACTTTCAATTAGTAAAGTTTGAGATGTGTATTTTTTTAAGAATTTACATATCAATTAAATTACCCAAACGTAGTAAGGATTGAGACCTCAACATTCATTAAGGAGCAGTTTATTTTGTCATGGTCTTCGGGGGATAAAGTTAGAGGCCAGTTCTCACCATGGGCTGATGAATAAGATGAAGACGAAGCATTGGTAGCGCATGTAGCGTAGCTATCGAAGAAAATGCATGCAGATGTTTTAGTACTTAAAATCTCGGAAAATATATTGAACAGGATAAAACAAGATATCTGTGAGCCAATGCTCAGTAGTGATACCCCAGCTCTGATGTGAATATGCAAAATAAACAAACAGAAAATTGACGTCCAATTGATATCTTTGACGGAAATTTGTTTGAGAAATTTGGCTAAAAATATTCAAAGTACTCATTAAAAAGGAAGTTGCCGCCTGATTGGTACAAAAATATATCCCACGATATGGCATGCCTATACAAATACTGTGTAAAATTTTCAAGCATCTGCAAAAAACAGTTGCTGAGAAATCTTTGATAAAAATTTGTTAAAAATTTTTTTGCTAAAATAAACAAAGTACTCATTTAACAGGAGGTTGACGTCCAGTTGGTACAAAACATATCCCACGATATGGCATGCCGTAACAAACACTGCGTAAAAATTTCAAGCATCTGCGATAAATACATGTAGCTGCTGAGAAATCTTTGACGAAAATTTGTTTGAAAAATAAGCAAAGTCGTCATTTAACAGGAAGTTGACGTCCGATTGGTACCAAAATAAATCCCAAGATATGACATGCTTTAACAAACACTGTAAAAATTTCAAGCATCTGCGATAAATAGTTGCTGAGATAAATGCGACAGAAATTTTTGTTACGGACGGACAGACAGACAGACACACAAGGGTAAAACAGTATACCCTCTCTTTCGGACCGGGGGTATAAAAATCAGTTATTTTTCATTTCTCATGTTTTTTAAAATAATATTTGATTATCATTACCCAATATGTAACATAAAGAAAAACATCCTTACCTGTAAAAAGGTAGTCCTGGCGTTGTTAATGTATTACTTGTTCATGTATCATATTCCTCCATGACTGGTGCCGTGGGTGCCGTAGAAATAGACACCTTTGCATTTTGTTGAAGAAACGGTGTAGATGTCTTAGTAAGCATTCTATTTTGGGAAACAATTTTTAGCGCCGAGGGGTATACTTTCTGTCTCAGTAACCCCTGTCTTCCTATGTAGGGAGGATGTCGAGGTTTTCCCCGCTTTAAATGAGGTTTGCAGAGGAGACTGTATACTCGTTGTTGCGGAACTCTGGAGCAGAGTTTTGAGAAGAGAAGGTGGTGTTTGCCCGTAGGATTTTTGTGCATTCCGATGACTGGGCTCAGTACTTCTAGAATTGGACTCGGACACAACGGTATTGGGACGAGTGGGTGAACTTAACGTTTTGGGAAAAGAGGGAGACTAGTTGCTAGTATCCTTCGATTCCTCTGTTATTTCATCCCATAAGTCGACTAAATCGGAAGAGTGAGGGTGACAGCTTTTAGTTCATTCATGGATTATTTTACTCTCAAATACAATTAGAAAAAAATGTCTTAAATGTAAAAAAAAAAAACAAGTAAGAAAATGAAGTTATTTATTTTGTACTTGCAAAGATTTAAATGAAAAATGTTAAACCTGAATCATTACAGCAGCATGATATGTGTCAACTGTTAAATTGAAACAAAATTAAACTATGATGATTTGTTGTTTTTTTGTTTGACAATGGCGTTACTCCATAATTTGTGTGTGTTTGTGTGGTAGGGTGGGTGTGTGTGATATAAAGTAAAAGATAACTAACGACAACAGGGTTTTGAAATTAACAGTCGCTCACTCGCTATTTGCTACTAAGTTTCATTTGCTACTAAGTTTTATTGAGGGCGATTTGAAAAGGCAATTCCAGGATTAAATAATTCCTGATGGTAACACATATTTTTCCAATTTTGTCTGATTGTTTTGTATTTTCATTTAGGTTGATCACTCAGAAACTTATCTTTTATCCCTGTCTTCATTAAAAAGTTTAAACGTCTTGATGAAGACTACTAAACATCATTATCAGTAAAGTGTTTCGTAGTGTATATCAAGAACATTTCTTTTTAAAGTATCTAACTAATTTTGGCCATTGTTTGATATTTCGATTTATGGATGGTTTCAGCCAACCAATAAACTTAAGAGCAGTAGCCCACTGGCTAGCAAAAAAAAGTCAAGCTAGTTTAAAACCCTGGACAATTAACATTGTAATTATCTGTCTTAGGAAGAACAGAAGAAGCTACAACTCCAGCTTTCCCAAAGACAAAAGGTGAGATTTGTCAATTGTAGTTCATCATTGGTGTAGTAACTAGTAGTAAGGGGGCATTGACAATCACAGTCAATGACGTCACGCCAGGTCAATGGGTGACTGGACAGTCACGTCAATGACGTCATGCAAAGTCAATAAAGAGTACACAGTAAAGTCACGTGTTGAGTCCATGGACCTAGTCACAGTCAATGACGTCACGCCAGGTCCATAAAGAGCGAAAGGTAAACTTAGAGGTCACAGAGACTAAAGAGCACAACAAAGAGGTCACAGTCATTGTATACATGTGTAACTCATAATCACTTGTTTTAACATAATAAAACGTGAACGTATGCCTAAAAGGTCAACAAAGAGGTCACAGCCATTCTATACACGTGAGTAACAGTCACATTTTATCTTTTTTAGTGTATACATGTACACGTGTCAGTCACAGTAACAACATGACACGCTTATACCAAATGATTTTTAAAAAAGTTTAAAAATTATCATATTTTCTCAAAAAATATTTGATTTTTCTCATTACATCCGTTATCCACAGTGCACATGTTTGCAACAGTTTCAGAATGGGGCTTCTTTTTTTTAACTATGTTTAAATTCGAAATGTGTGTGGCAGGGAGGGGGGCTGTACGATGGTTGTCTTCCCAATCATGTAACAACCTTAACGTTTCCCCTACTTCGATAGGAGAGGTGTATTGGATTTGAGATGCACAGCTTAAATATCATATCCATTGAAAATAGCCAGATGAGTTGCAGAGAGAGTTGAATGCTCGGAGGGATAAAGGGGACTGTTCTTTATATGAATGGAATTCAGTGTGCAAGTAAAATTTTTAATTTTCTATCGTTTTCAAATTTTGATACAAATATCTTTTCATTCATCTAATTATTAGAAGACGACAAATTTTAATTGCATAATGTAATTTACATAACACTTCAACATCTATCTAACAATATATGGTCTTTAATTGACAGTGTAAATATAAAAAATAAAAACAATAAAAACATAAAAAAAAATGTATTATCCTGTTTGTCACCCTTAGACCACAGCTCAAACAGTGACAGCCCGCCCTACCAGAGCTCGTGTGTTGACAGCTTTTTCTACCATAGTTCGTCAGATGACAGCTAGCCCCAGCACAACTCGCCCGGACACAGCTCTCCCCATCGCAGCTCGTATGTTGACAGCTCGCCCTACCGCAGTTCGTCCTATGACAGCTCACCTTACCACAGCTTGTCCAGAGACAGTTCCTGTGATGAAAGCTCGCCACACCACAGCTTGCGCGTTGACAGCCCGCTCTACCACAGTTCGTCCTACAAGAGTTCAACCGGTGACTGTGCACCCCACCAGAGCCCACTTGGTGACAACCTGCCCTCCTACAGATCGTCCTAGCACTGTCAATGTGTGTTTATACTATTTTTTTTTAAACAAATGGTTTTTTTTTGTTTCGTTTTGTTTTTGTTTTGCTTTTTTAGAGCATTTTCTGTCAAATGCTTTAATAACATTTCATAAAATTGTGTTTCATATTCTATCTCAATTATTGTAGATTTTTTCAAAGGGGAATCCTGACCATCAACCTAGTGAGGGGAGTGAGATGAACACATTCATGACGATTGTTTTTAGTAAGTACTATTCAAAAAGTGTCGCATGGGGGTATCTACACCCAAGATGAAAGGTGTTTTTTGGGGGGCGCACCCAAAAAATGAAGGAATTTGCAATTCAGCTCTTTTAAATATCATTGATATGTATGTGTTAATAATGTAATAAAACTGCTTATTAATTATAACATTTATGGATCTAAACCAAAACAACATCAAAAAATTATTAAATTGAGAAATCAGTCCAAGTCATTTCCAAAATATTGTGAAGAAACGTATGTATGTCGTGTATGTTACCAGGTTAACAGGTGTGAGACTGTTAGTCAATATATCGGGTCTCAGAAGCTCAGTGGTCTGAGAGCTGGCACAATACGCCAGATGCCTTGGGTTTGAGTGCCGGTTGAGACATGACTTTTCACCACCTGTTACATTTGGCACACAGCATTTAAAACACATTGTCATTCCCCAGGAATATGCTTTATGTCATATCCCGTACTCTTGGAATCCATGGATGTATTTCTGTAAGAGGGAGGGTTTGTAAATGGGTTAACAGGTACGTGACTGTCAGTTGATATATCAGGTATCACTCAGCTATGTTAAGGGCGTCCTTAAAAAAAATAGCGATATTTATCACATGAAATGTTAGCCTTTGAACAATCTTGGTATTCTACTCCAAAAAATTGTTAAACAAAGTGATATTTTATCGATTATACAAATTAAATAATTTGTTATCGCATGAGCAATTTTTGAGTCTCTTGGGAATACCCTGTCACGTGATACTGCTAAAAATAGATGAACCAGGAATAATACGAAAAAATGCAAAGTGCAAGGGCATAAGATAAACAAATATCGTTATTTCTGTTTCTAACTTGTAAAATGAACCTCCAAAATTTCGAAAAGTGCTGGGAGTTTAAAATATTCAAGTAAGAACAATTATTAGATTCAATGTAAACAGTGTATGAACAGCAATTTACAGGGATTTCCCGCAATTAACGGTTATTTATATCAAATGCGTAGCTATTTCATACAGCTCCCAGCACTTTTTGATATAATGGGGATACAATGGTAAGACATGGAAATTTTCAATATATTTGATCAAGTGTATGCCCTTGCACTACTGCATTTTATCTGACCCATTTCACTTTCAGCGTCATTTGCGGGAAATTCAAACGCAACACTGACTAAGATCATGATTTTAATTTTCATTCTTAAAATAATTTTAAAACACTGTGAATTTCACTAAAATAATGTTAAAATGTTGTTTCTGTTCACACCAATCATCATTATAAAATTGTTGAAATTGGAAAAAATAATTTCATCAGTTGCCTTTATTGGGGGGGGGGGGGGGGGGTGTAAGTGATGAGTTTGTAATTTACACATTTATGTTTCATAATAATTTATGTTGCTATGCTGGTGAATAAATTCGTTTTATGTATAATCAGGTTTACTTGTATTATAATTGATATTTTAGTACTAATTAAAGAAAACAAGAAGAAACATTATATCAATATAATCAAGAATTTATTTTAATAATCAACTTTACAAATACTATAGAGATTGCTTTTCTGTGACAAACTGTTCAACACGACTAGTGTTTTCTGATTTTTAGTATTTTTCAGACATAATGTGGAATTTATGGAAATTGACAATTCTTCTTGCACACTACATGTTCTTCTCTTCTGTCTTTTTGATATTAGGAGGTAGTCCAGTTGATCAGAAAACCAATACCTGAAATGATGAATATATAATATCAATTTCAAATTTCATTTCAATAGATTAGATATCAATGCAAATTATTATAATAGGTTACATTAGTATCATTATCAAAATGATATTTAAAAACAACAAACTATACATGAAGTTGAAGTTAGTGAGTAAAAGAAATATTTATATAGTACCTACTTTTTATCAACATCCCAACAAGTGTTTTCAGTGGACCATCTACTGCCTTAGTGACCCTGAAAAGGAATAATGTGTCATAAATAGCTAGCTATTGTGTTAAAGATAACATGAAAATGAAACATTTCTCTATTATTGGGCTTTTTAATGGCGGATTCAATTTCAGTGATATTACAACAGGCATAATCAAATGTTTATTCTTTAAAATGTGTGGAAATTCAGTTTGAACACACTTTAATTTTGTCTTAAATAAAATTAAATAGTATAGATTTTCATAAAAGAAAACTGAATAAAATAACACATTTCGATTTACTTAAACAACATTACAATCTTGTCTATAATCATCATATTATCACTCCAGATCCTCACAGTAATATTTGTAGTGCTAGCACATACAGTGTTTGGCCATGGACTTTTTATTGTGTACTTTGAACATGGAGGAAATGCGATCTAATATTATCGCGATATGAGACCAGTAAAAAGCTACAATGAGCCTCAATGCTCTTTATGATCAAAACAAGGGAAATGCAGAACAATTACTTTGCCTGACTGAGTCACCAAACTGATGTTTGAACACAATATTACATGAAAACAAATGTAAACAAGTAAATAAAATCGAAGCCGACGAATTTCACTTCGTTTCCGTTCCATCCAACAATATTAAATAATATAAAACAATATCTAGGGGAAGTACAGATAAATCCTACCTTGTTCAGTTGAATCCTATGCCGATATCTGTCCACGCTGGTTGTAAACGAGTTAAATTCCGAGATGTATCACTGAATTCCACATGTTTATTCTGATCACAGCTGCAAGCGCCGATGTGACGTAGTCAGCCTTGACACGTCATCAGACGACTTAGGAATTTCATGATTTCGTGAGATATAAAGAATAGTTTATGATTTTATTTCAGTACACCTTTCTTGAACCATTCAAACCCAATAATTAATCATATTCATTTTGGTAGATGTTTGTTAATTACCGAAATACCCATATCTCGTAAAATCTCATGAATAAGGGGCGGGGCTTATGCAAATTTTTCTAAATCACACGTGGTAGAATTCTTAGACCTTCCTTAACATAGCTGAGCATTGGTTAGAGGCCCTGGCTTGCGTCCCGTTATGAATTGACTTTTCACCACCTGTTACACATAATGTCATTATCAAGTCGTACAAATGATCAATCTATTTTGAGCAGTGTAAAGCAATAACAGTTAACTGCTTAACTGGATACAACGTAAACACGTTAAAAAAATCATAGTTATTGTCAATCTTCCTGCACTTGAGAACACCCAGTGAAGTCTGACACAAGACAGGTGCATGCTTCGGACACCGCAAATAATGAAACAAACAGTCAACAGGTGGCTAGTGACGTAATGGCAAATGCACTGGCGATAACTTGTTTGATGCAAGGAATAGAGGTCAGAGTGGATAAATATGTGATCATGTATGACATGTATAGTTGAATAGTGAACATCACATTTCTAATGCAATCATAAGGGGAAGTTTTGTAAACACTAAATGATAGAATAAGCAAAAAGTAATTAAGATAAAGCAGAGACTGGACGTACTTTCGTATTCCAATTTGCAGAAGCTTAAGATTTTTTCTTAAAGTTGGATTGAAAATGGATTCGTATAAGTATTCAAATTTATAAAAAGTTTTTAAAACATCAACAAATCTTTGTTTTTTTCAGAGGTCAGCCAGACTTAGAATCACCATAAAAGGTCTGAAGGATGACGCCTTACAAGGATTGAAAAGGGAAAAGGTGATGAAAGTCCTGACACCAGAGTATCTCTTTTCAGAAGAATCCGACATCAATGAAGAATGAGAATTTCAACATTGTATTGTCAGAAGACTACCATGGCAGAACGAGAGATTCAGGAAACTGAAATACAAGTTGGAGGAAGTCTACAAGGCCAGGCTCAGCCCACAACATCAAAGGCAGTTGAAGGCCAGACGTGTATCAATGATGACATCCAAGAAAAAAGCCCCCGAAGATTGCCCCAAGTTTGTGAGGAGGGAAGAAGACAACATTTAAGATAATGGACTATATTTGGTATGGTCAAATATCTGCCCGAATTTTTTAATAGTATTGTATACAAATCAAGTTTTCGTCAATCTTTGTACAGAGGATGCCTATCACTTTAATCTTGCTTTAAGTCATTATTGACCATTTGCTGTTTATCTTTATATGTCACCTAAAAGACCCATTTCCCGCAATATTGCAAACAAATGAAAATATTGTCATTTTTCTATATATTTTGCATTCAGAAAACTAGTCTGCTCAAGTACGACTTTAGCATTTGTTTTTTGTTCATATAAGTTTACACATTATATATATTTATCTAATATTTAGTGAACAAATAAATTAAATTAAAAAAATGGGCTTCGAAGATCTTCCCTAAAAAAGTTCTGTTTAATATATGCATCAGAATAAAATCATGACAATTGCAACTTAAATCTACCAAAATTGAGTAGAACGTACATGTATCTAATCCAGAATTGTGTATTTTGAAATATTAACCAATAGAACATTATTACTTATTTATTTTTAGCCAAAATTTTCAAACAAATTTTCGTCAAAGATTTCACAGCAGCTATTTAATGGTAACAACAGAACGACACATAAAATTGTAAGGAACGTCTTTAAATGTCTCACACTTGTGTTTATATTGAATTTATCAATAATGCTATATATAATCATGGAATTTTTAGAAAAAAAAATTGCACTTTCCAAAATATTTCTCGATGAATATAGACAGCCTTTCTTAAATATTGGTCTAAATGAGACATTTGTGTCCAATTTGTTGAAATAAAATAATCATACTTCCTCTGAGAACCAACGTCAGCATGCGTCTAAGGGTGATGCGATGGGTTTTTACATGAAATGTTTGAAAGACTCCTCTTACTAGGGATAGGCGAATATCTGAGCAAGAATAAATAAACTAAAGGTCTAAGTAACCAGGTCTTGTGTCCTGAGGAGTCAGAAAAGGTCCCTACTTGTTATTATAAGAATCAAGGTGTTCTAATGAGAAAACCTTGTGATGCTCCTGTAGATCATGAGTGGAAACTCCACAATCAGATACTAATACCTAGGGCATACAGACAAACATTCATAGGCCTCGCTGATGACACGCCTATGTCAAGTCACTTGGGCATTAAGAAAACTAACTGTAGGGTTTTGGCTCACTTTTTTGGCCTAAGATGAGAAAGGATGTAGTTGAGTACTGTCCTGTCATGTGTGCCAAATCGGAGAGAAACTCAATTAAAAGATCCCACCTGCTCCTTTAAATCCAATCCCTGCTTTTGATGAACCCTTCACCATTGCGCAACATTAAGTCAAGAACAATTGTGAATGCTTTGACAAAGTTTTTCACCAATGTAGGGCGACCCTTTCAGTACAATCAGATCAAGGATCTAACTTTACATCCCAAGTCTTTAAACAAGTCATGTGTAGGTATCAAACATCACACTTCAAGTGCGTATCACCCAGATCGTACGAAGCATTACAGTATCGTACCAAGCTGGGGGGGGGGGGGGGGGTCAAGGTCCCCGAACAGGAGGAAGTCGGAGCAGAATGTGTGATCTGCCACCCAGAAAATGGACATATGCAGGAAAAAAACCATGAAATTGTTTTATCTAATGTAATTATAAAATGCTTTTTAAAAAATAAATATTAATGCTATGTTTTTATTTTTCAGATCAAGTGCCGCCGTTGCAACCAGCCAGTACTTCATAGGTAGATGTAAAAAATGAATATTCATAAAAATGAAAATTTAAAATTGATATATGCAAATTAATACTAATTTAAAGATGTTATGGTTTATGGAATGAGAAAATTATCTTATTATTATTGAATGCTGGCCAATTGTTCGCTCGCTACATGTATCTGTGAAGACTCATTGTTTTAATCGTCACTGTGAAAGTTTATGATATATATATATATATATATATATATATATATATATATATAAAAAACTTTCTAATACTGATTTCTTTTATCAGCACGAAATTTAAATTATTCAGTTGTTGACACATGGGGGCGTAAAAAGTCACGATCAGGAAAACAAATACTTTTATGAATTTCTCTTTTATGTAATCAATAATCAAACCATCTTTATATTCACTTTAAAAGAAAACAACATAACTGACGAAATTATTTTTATTGACCCCAAAAGAAAAATAAACAGAATTCAAAGTTAATATTTGAATGATGAAACAGATATAACGGCATATGAAAGCGCTTTACATTTTTACATTAACTGCATGCAGTATTATTAATACAGCCATCATAATATGGAGACTTTTGTCCGGTGTTAAGTTGAAAATTAAGCTTTTGAAGACGTCATCTTTACATATATGTAGTTAATTAGCCGGAAAGAGAGTAATTTAGCAAAGATATCAGCAATGATATTAACTAGGCAGAGTATCCAAACACTTCGACTTCACAGAGTGTGAGAGCTAGTGTTGTCTTGGCGATCTTGACAAACCTTCCCCTTGGTACAGACGAACAGTCGATGTCGACCACCAGCTGTGACAGAGTACCAGGACCAGCAAAGACACCACAAGGAGTGTTGACATCGGATTCTGTCAGTCCTACAGTGACGGTTACATTCCGAAGCCGGTCTGATGTGTCTAAAATAAGTCAAATAATAGATGTTCATGTGAAATTTTAAACTTATGTAAGTAACATATTAATAATCAATATAAATCCCGTATTTATTAAGGTGTGATTTACTTCATTGCCACAATTTATCCCGTCTAAAGTTAGTTTGAAATTCAATTTTAGTGTAGGCTAACAAAGCAGCTGATATAGTGGGTTTTTTTTTACCATTTCTTCTCTACATTTTATTTAAAGCTGTAATTAAATAAAGCAAAAATTTAAAAATATGTCTCCACTTTTATGTTTCAATTAAAATGTTGTGACTTTGGAAGCTTACCTATTCCATGTGTGTCCATCCCTCTATTAAATATTCTGACAGATTTGATGAAATAAACAGCCTGCAGATCCACCCTCCACCAGGGATTGTAGTCACCCTTTGCTGTGTGTGAACACTTGTCTACGACAAAGTCTGTACCGTTGTTACCATCAACTGCCAAATTGGCAGAGTAGGTCACTCCCGATGTAAACGTTGATGACTGTTTTGTAGGTTTATTTAATGCAAGGTTGGAAACGACTGTCGACAATATAATAAAAATGCAGATATTTAGAGTTAAGTTTGGGAAAAAAACCTGCAATACTTTAAACTGATTGGCAACAAAATACAATTCAGATATTGTATATTAAACAAAATATAACACGTTCTTTAACATTTGTTAATAAACAATGTAGTTTTTTCCAAATGTAGGTGATCGGAAAGTGATACTGTAAAACAACTTTTTTCGCGTACAAGAAATTTTCGCAAGGTTATCAAAAGCGTGATTTTCGCGAAAATTTTTCGCCGCGGACCAGTATTAACAATACAGTTGTAATGAAAAAAACAGGTTTGGATAACGCTTGGTCGCAAAAACTAGTCACCGCAAACTAGCTAATCTCAGATAATTCGCGTTATAAAGTCATCGCGAATAATAATTAGTTTACAGTATGTCATTTTTGCTTCAGTACTATTGTTTTTCAGAATAACTTAATACAATGTTGCAACCTTTTTTATATTCTCGTTGAATGATCTTCTACGCTCATACATTTTACAAAAGGAATTATTTGAACCCCCCCCCCCCCCCCCCCCCAAAAAAAAATGTCTTTTTGTATTTAATGGTATAGGAGATGCAATTTATAATTATGATTATATCATAATGTTTAAATTATGTTCAGATTAATTACATGTACATTAAAAATAAATACAGTAAATTTTTGTAATAATTCGAAAGTGTTATACATTTAAAAAAATGTGAAGTCAAAAATATTCGTAGCGGTCAAAATTAATATTAGATATTCAAAGTATAAAGATCTATGTTTATGAACTAGGTACATGTTTGTTAACAAAAAAGTATCTGTTTTCTCAAACTGCTTCTTTGGTATCTTATGTTTAAATGAAGAAGCTTAAGGAAGGTATATTTATTTTTTTATTAAGAGAGAGGGGAAAATACAAATATATATTTACCTTCATTACAGTGTGCCCCTGCATATCCATCTGTACACGAACACGTGAAGCACCCGTCCTTCTGTGTGAAAGTGCCTCCGTTCTGACATGGATTGTCCAGACACTGATTCATATCTTAAAAGAAATAAAAAAATGATAATATACAGATTTTTATCAGAGATGAGGGCAACATATAACCCAGAAAAGGTTCGTTTGTTTGATACTACAATGCCGTATTATTTGTTTCCACAGACAAAATAAAAAAATTGAAAAAAGGGGCTTCTAGATAATTGATCGAACAAACCCATGTATTCTTTTTTATTATTTTCGACAGTTTTTAGCAAGTTTGTAACAACGGTAAAAAAAAAATAAAAGGTTTCTACTACATATTTATTACTGTCTTTATTGGTTTTGTCCTGTTTTACTATTATTTATTAAGACATTTTTATAATTGATTGTTATATGAAAGAATTAAGTGATGTTGAAATGTTAATACTCGAACTTATAACAAGTCTTAATGACACGCTTGCGTAAGATTTTTTGACATCCTGTTCTCGTACTTACGGTCTTCACAAGAAAGATGCTTTCAAACAAACGAAACATTTTTTTCTCAAGAGAAAAACGAATTTTAAGAACAAAATTTATCTTACACAGATAAACTAAAACATCAGTGGTGACTTTTTTTTTCTTTAACCTATTTTTTATATGTTTTGTCTTAAGCTACGACAGTGAAAAAAGTCAAAAAAAATTGAAAAGTTCTGAAAATTAAAAAAGTACGGATATACATTCTTTAGAACATAATAACATTAAGTTCCGTTGCTATGAATATCTTAAACCTTCCCTAAACGGATATTCAGTTAAAGAGACTTTATTTGTTTGCCATGCAATGACCGCCGACAGATAGATAGATAGATAGATAGATAGATAGATAGATAGATAGATAGATAGATAGATATATATATATATATATATATATATATATATATATATACACTATTGTGCGGTGGGTTAGCGGTTTCACTAAAAACCTGTAGGTCGTGAGTTCATTTCCTGTTGAGAAATTTTTTTTTAACTTTCCAAAAATTTCTAAAACGTATTTTTTGTTGAATACCGTAAAAGAAAATTCTAAACCGGTGAAAATATTTCAATTATAATATACTTTAATGCACATTAAAATCGACACCTAACTGGGATGAGAGAGTTGCTTTGAATTTCTCTCAGGTTGGGATACATAAATCCTATTAGCCTAGTCAATGTTCCCCATTATTTATTTGACTTAGTTTTGCATTAAAGCGAAAATATTCACTTATACAGGGCAAAGTCTATAATGAGATCTGTATGTATTTATCGATCCAACATTATATTTAGGAAATTTTCTTTAACTTAGAAATTAAAAGTCCCCAAGGTGTTTTGGCCTTGGGACTTAGGAACGATAATATCTTACCTGAGGAACTTTCATACCAAATAAAATTTGAAATATTTTTTGTGTTTATTTGCAATGGTTTTCATTCAATTTTTAATGTCACATTTATTAAATTGACACATGCACACTTGTGTGACACCAACCAGCGTGCGAGATTTCAAACCCCGTCAGTCACTATCTTTTCGGTCAAGGATTTATGTAGAGCGGAGCGTAATCATCATTTTGTAAGTTCTATGGTCGATACAACGACCTTGTCTGCAGTACAATCTTCCGCTAGGTTCAGAATTGTCTACGGATTCTTTTTTTCGTTTTCCCGATCACGTGAAGGAGCACGCGTAATGTGATTGTATATGTAATAACATTGAAGAAAATAACTGATCTGTTTTTGTTTAAGGTATTCTATATAATTTTCATTGAGTTTTCCGATAATTGGCAAAATTAAAAATCAATCTTAAATCAATAAAACGAAGCATGTACAGATTGAAATGCCGTAATTAAAAGAGATTTATGTTTCAATTACTATTTAAAGTATCTTCCAACTCGTATTTCTTTTCTGAATCATGATACTAAATTTTATTTGCCCCCCCCCCCCCCCCCCGAAATGTCGACAAAGCGTCAGAGAGCGACCAAATTTTGTAAGCGGCTATAAACATAAATATGTCTGTCTAGTAGAAAATAGTTCGACAGTTGCTGCCTTGAATTTTGCAAAAAGCGTTACTGTGAATTTAACTTTGTCTTTGTCCATAAAGGAAACTTAGAAATGTACTAGCTAGGTCATGTTTATGTTAAAAAGTAAAAATGAATTAATTATTCATTTCTTTTATTGAATTTGAATGTATCGGTAAAAATCATTATCCTTGGTT